>NC_028351.1:1517514-1546715 GCF_000741045.1 Vigna radiata var. radiata | reverse complement strand
GTTTTAGTCCTTTTTACCAAATTTTTTTAACTTTATTTGTTGTTTCAAGCATGTTTCATTATAGCATTTGGATTGTTTACACTGTTTGACACATTTTTGCTTCAATGTTAACTGAGAAACGCATTTGAAACAATAAATAAAATTAAAAAAATTTGGTAAAAAGGATTAAAACTAGAGTTTTCTAAAGTTGAAGGACTAAATTGTACCTTAGTTTAGAAGAGGAACTAAAACCAAAATCGCCCAAAGTATAGGGACTAAAAGCATATTTAACCCTAATAATAATAATAAGAAGAAACTTAAAAAATAATATTTAAATATGAATTTAGTTGTTTTAAATTATAAATTGACTTAATAATTGATTAGTGATGTGTAGTACATCAATGTTTTTAATTATATGATTAAAATTTACATTTAAACCTTTGAGTTATATATTATATTAAAAAGAAATGAATATACATATAGTTATTAAAGTAAAATGTAGACATATTGCGCAATATGATCCCATGCAAAATAAATACAACACAATGTTAATGATAAAATTTTTAAATAGAAGTACACGTACATATAAAGAGCTTAAAACACACAAGAATATTGAAAAGGGTATTGGCCATATTGAATGAGAAAAAAATGAAATGAAATCTAAAATTTTCTAAATAAAAGTAATATGTATATATGAAACATATTGTGAAATATAATCCATAGTAACATGAATTTGAGGTTAAATTTTTTAGGGTTAATTTTTTGTCTGCACTATTATATATGGGTATGATATGAATTGTTTAAATTAAGTTAATGATAATAATGTTATATGTATTATAATTTAATATTAATTTCTTGTACTTTTGTGGTTGTAGTTTTCTCATTCGATGATCTATATATATGTTTATATATACAGGAGTAGATATTTTATAATATTTAAGATCAATAATGAGTTTGTAATGTTGTGAATAGGAATGAACACAAATATATATTTATGTGTTCATGTATTAAAAAATATCTTCTCGTAATAAGAAATATTTTTTATAGAAAATAATTATTTGAAATTTTGAATATGAATACATAATATATAGATTTAACTTATTGTTTGCTGAAAGGTTGCGGTTAAGGAGATTTTATGGTCACTACAATATTTATTCAACTACAATAAAGAAGAATTAGTAAATTATAAAAAAAAAATTGTTATATGGGTATGTTATGAATGATTTAATTTAAGTTGACCATCATAATAATGTAATATGTATTATGATTTAATGTTAGCTTATCTTTGTATTTTTGTGATTATGGTTTTCTCATGCAATAATTGTATATGTATATTTATATATATAAATATTTCATAAGTAGTATTGAGGGTCGATAACAAAGTTGTGATGTTATAAATAGAAATGAACACATATATTTATGTGCTCATTTATTTGAGAGTGTCTTCTCGCATAATAAGAAATATTTTGAAGAACTATGAAAACATAATATATAGATTTACACTTTTGTATTGAATATTATTAAAAGAAAAAGTTAATGAACAAAATGTAATCATTTTGTAAATTCTTGCTATAAGGCATAAACAACAAATCTTATTAAAAAAACTTCAGATGGTCTTGATATCATTTTTGAAAACAGAATTTTAAACCTAATACAATCTTATAAAACTGACTTATAATATGAAATTTGTATAATTTATATAAATTTATCTTAATTGTAATTTATGTAAGATTTATAATACATATAAAATTCATATAAATTCATAGATAAACTTATGGAAGTTAGGTGATTGAGTAGGTTTTATCTATGTAACCTTTTATTGGCAAGTAGTGAACCGAACTTTTGAATCATTGTTTGTTCTATGCATCTTGTTATATGCAAAATTTCCAAATCCATGGAAACAATGGCTTCACGACTCCACCATACACCCCACCATGTAATGTACCTTCTAGAATCTAGACACATGCATGACCCATGTCCTTCACGTTCTATCTCTTCTACACCTCAAGTTCTTGTGAGTATTAATATAAGGTTGTAGCAAATGGAAAACTAACACATTGCTTTATGATCAATGAAAGCAACTACCAAAACAAAGAGAGTCAAAATATAACATAATTACTTAGCCACACCACATACCCTACAGTTTATGGCACTCGAAAATTTCATCAAACATTTCATTTAGTGTCTTCTCTTTCGTTTCATTTGGCAAATGCTTATTTGCTTCTCTAACTTTTGGTGTGGGTATTACTGTTTTTTCTCTTTATTCAAATGGGGTCCTCTATTGCTCATTAATCAAATCTTAATTCTTTCTAATGAATTATTAGGCTGAATTAGGCTGCCCTAATCAGTTCTTTTCATACCATAGTCCGGATAGAATTTGACTTCTGTATACATATTATTAGAAGAAAAATTAAAGATTAAATATCTCAACAAAATTGATAATTTATTATATATAGCCTTAATAATTTTAATTAATTTCTTATCATTTTCTTCATTAAGTAATTTTTCAATTGAATATTTGTATTTTAAATTTTTCATTAGTTAAATTACTGTAAAATAACAGTTTTAATTGCTTGAATATTGTTTTATATTAATCACAAAGCTTTACATTTTTTTAATATGTAAAGACAAATAAATAAAATGATAAAATAAAATAACAATAATCCCATTCAATTAAAAATAAATAAATGACATACTCAAAAAGTAAAAATTTGAATATTCTATACAAAAATATTAAAAAAAACTTGATTAAAAATACTTTAAGTATTATCATCGACTTCGTATATGTTACTTGTAAGCTATTATTGTTTTTTTCTTTATCTTATAAATCATAAATTGATAATGATTGACAAATCCTATACACTAATAAAAATACATAAATTTAATTATTATTATTATTATTATTATTATTATTAATTTGAGCATAATCTAATTATGATTTAGACAAACTAACCATAAATAATGTTTCCCAAACTAATAATGGATTAAATATTTGAAAAGAAACAAAGCTTAAAAACCATCCTTCCAAGGTTCAAACTCATCCTCTCATCTTATCCCAATGATGAGTAGCTAGCAGCATCCTAAGCTACAAAATTTTGAATAATAAAACCATTTCTGTTCTGTGCAAGCAATACCATTGCATTATCCCACTTTGATTACAATGGCCACGTCTTTGTAGTAATCAGAAGCTCAGAGACTAACTCTTTCTCCATTAATTTTACCTCTTTTCATTGGTGAATTACTATTCCGCAGGTAACTGTTCTAGCTATAGTTGCATTTCATTTCATTTATTTTCATTTCCTTATAAATACATTTGGAATGTTTTTGTATGATCATCACAACCTCTTTCAAACATTCCTCAGCTCACCACAGAATTTTATAGCAGAGAGAAACAACACTCAAGAAAAGGTGTGTTCCATTTTCTTCTCCTTCTTCTCTCTTATTTTAGTGTGCTTACATTTACACTTTACATTGCTGCTATTTTCTTCTTGTCTTTTCTGTCAATGGAGACAAAGAATCTTGGCCATGAAGATGATACAGTAACAGAAGAATCTTTCATTGCTCAGAAATGAAATTTTTGACCTACCATAAATTATATATATATATATATATACACTTTTATTTTTAAGGGTGATTTTAGGAGGAAATATAGTTTTTGTTCCTCATAGCTATGTATTGTTTTCCTCTCGAGCATAATTCTGAAGAACTTTGTCTCGTTGAAAATGTTGACCATGAGTCACTATCTCTAAAAGGGAAACTTAATAATCTTTGTCTACGTATAATTCTTTTCTCTCGTGTACATATCTCATAATTAACAAATAATATTGTATTTTACAAGTTTATTTGAATATTTATTTTGTGGTAATTCTATACCATGATAGAAGAAAAATAAATTATATAATATTTTTATGAAAATCAAGTTTATATAAAAGAAAATAAAAATTAAAGTATGATTTTACATGTTTGTGATAACATGTTTAAAAACATGATTTACAATAAGTATAAAATTTCTCCTAAATAAGTTTTTATTTTTCAATGAAATTATGTATGTGAAAATTTACGTAAGCCAACGTATTTAATATTTAAAAATACAAATAAATATATATTTTGATATACAATGACAAATTTTATATGATAATTATATACTAATATCAAATATTTATTTAAATATGTCGACGCATTATGTATAACTTTTGAATATAAATTCTTATCTTGTTTAACTGTATAAGCTTTGTTGAAAGCTTTACGATGTTTTTTTTCGTTTGAAAATTTGGTGTAGATGGTTATTGGGTTGTATAAAATAGTGTATTTTTATCTCTACTAATAAGATAATAAAATAAAAATGTAAAACGTATTGAATTTCTTCTATAAGTTAAATCAACTTATGCATATAAGTTAAATCAAATTATGATAAATAAATTATTTTATGTTTTAGAAATTTTATAAAAAATAATTTTTTCTAGTTGCAATGGTTAAAAGAATTATTTTAAAAGATTGCTTCAATAATTTTTAAATTAAAACTAAGAAGATATTGTCTGAAAATTAAATATTTAAGTATCGTTTAAGACTAAAAATTATAATAAAATTTGAGAGTGATTTTTTCCAAAATAAAAATAACTCTTGAAGACAAGAGAAAGTTGAAATAGGTGGCTTCTAAAACGAGAGTGACGTGACTCAAAGATGCTATTTTTGGGTCCATCTTCATTTAATGTAACTAATAATTTAAGGTTCCACTTTTCTACTTTGAGTAATGCAATTTAATACTTTAGAATAATTTAGAATGTTGTTTAGAAAAATAAGCACTCTACAAAATACATATTTTCACTAATAGATAAACTATATGGTTTTTATCTTTCAAATCCATTTTATTTAACTCGTTTATAATTTTGTTTTGAAAATTAATAAGAGGTGTGAATATATCTCGTGAGATTTTTAAAATTTGAATTCACAAAATTTTAATATAATCAACAATCTATTATTTATTTTTGTGTAAATCGTTAATCTATAAAATATATGAAAAAACTTAACCACATGTAACCATCATTTTCGTTGGTGACGCACTTCAACGTCATTTACGATAATATTTTAAAAAATATATATCAAATGTATTATATTCAAGATAAATATAAAACATATGATATAGATATATGAAACAATCCCCACGTACGAATATTTTTTTTATATGTATAATAGTGTGACGTCATATATTTGTATTATAAAACACTATTAAATCAAACAACAAAACAGATAACATTTAGAAAAACAAAAATAAACTAATATGTATAATAATTTGTCATTCCAATAATTTGAATTAATAATATTCGTTTTGAATATTTATCAACTCAACATTATCTATATAAATATAAATAACTTCTAAAAATATTACGTTTTGGATATAAACACCACAAACCAACACTTTCTTTTTCATTTAATGATCTACTTAATAGTTAGGCCACCTATATTATTAATAGGATAACTTTTGAAAACCGATGAGACTTAAATATTTTATTAATATTGTTCAATTATCAAAAATCCCAGTCAATTTCTCATCATGATGCCGTTCTTTCGATTTATTATTAATAGGATATTAATGGAACTTGAAATTTTATAATTCTTAAAGTAATTCCATATTTATACAATATCAATATCAATATCAAAATATATATATATATATATATATATATATGTGTGTGTGTTTTTTTTATAAATTACAAAAATAAAATATTTAAATTCTCCTTTTGGCTTAAATTTTCTCATATGACACATGTTTCATATTTCATTTTATGTATATAAATAGAACTTAATTAGAATTTATCCATAATATAAATAGTTTTGTTAAATTGCAAAATTTTTATTTCTTATACATGTAACGATTTTCTTTTCCTTGATATAGTAATTATTTTAAAAATCATATTTAAAAATATTTTTAATCAATTATATAGTATTCTATATTTATAAGTCTTTCATATCTTAGAAATTAACTTAGAAATTGAATATGCCCACTTTCTTATCTTAATTATTGATACTTTTAATGACAAAATAGGAAAAATACAACATCTTAGTTGTAATAATTATCTAACTTTTACATTTTTCTTGTGAAGTGAAGACGAAAGATGTAACCTTTAAAAAGGTCTAGCATCATTCAAAAGTCAAAACCTATGACAACTTTTATATATATATATATATATATATATATATATATATATATATATATATATATATATATATATATATATATATATATATATATTTTGAAATGCATATATTTAATTTATATTACCATAATGAACTTAAGATATATTATATTAGTTGCAATTAAATTCTTTTAAATATAAAATAAGAGCAAAGATAGAAAAATGAGATTAATTAAAGCATGCAAAGAAAAAATAATTTTATGATAATATTTTAAAAAAAGATTACATCAAGAAAATTATATTATGTCATAATAGTTTTAGAAATGATTACTTTAGATCAGTTAGAGTGGATATCAAACATGACAGCTTATACTGCTAAATTTATAGTCCAAGCATTATCATCACCTATTTAACTTTATATTTTTATTTATTTTTAAAAATAATATAAAAATATATATTTTCCCTATTTGATTCATGAAAAACTTGTAAGAGACAAAATTACTTTCTGCCCATCGAGTCAATCTAATTAGTCAATGAGTTACCACTTCCTAAATCATCTATTTCAGTTCACTTTTTTTTTTTTTTCACGACTTCAACTTAAGAAAATGTATTTTAATATTTAACAGAAAATATTAACACATTTTTCTATGTTTTCCTTTTGTAAAAAGAAAATATTTTATGTAACGTATATCAGTTCACTTTTTTTCTTTCACGACTTTAACTTAAGAAAATGTATTTTAATATTTAACAGAAAATATTAACATATTTTTCGATGTTTTCTATTTTTAAAAAGAAAATATTTTATGCAACTATGAGTTCACTTTTTTTTTTTTGCACGACTTTAACCTAAGAAAATGTATTATAATATTTAAGAGAAAATATCAACACATTTTCGATGTTTTCTTTTTGAAGAAAGAAAATATATTATGTAACTTGTAAGAGCCATATTCAGTAAACAAAATGCCATGGAAAGATAAAGATGAAACCAACTTAGATTGTTCTAATCTATAACAAAAATAACTTGTCTTTATAAATAAATAAATAAGTAAATAAATAAATAAATAAATAATAACCCACCGAATCCAATTTTAGAGGAAGAACTTCTTTTTGTCTCTCTTTTTTACTATTCAGATGTTTTGATACTTAATATACATTCAAATAAATTATTGTGTACCTAATTTGTTGATTCCTTAATAAATAAAGTATAAATTTGACTGTAATGGTGGAAGGGATAGAACATGTTTGCTATTATTTGTTAGAAATTCATAAAAACAATTCAAGAAAATAAATAATTTTATTAATTTTTAATATATATTTAATCTATAACAATTAATAACAGATATTTACTTTTGATCTAGTCTTCGCATGATATATTGTTATTTCCATTAATATTTTTCTATATATGTAATAAGTTGTCCTTAATAATTAAATTTTTAATTTTATCCATTATTTTATATTATCGTAAATGTGATAACTTCCCCAATTGTATATAAAACAAATTCAAGAAAAAAAAATTAGTGACATTAAATACTTATTTAACATTTGATATTATATTAAAACACAGTCACGTTTTTTGAAAGATATTTCATAACAAAAATTCTTACTAACATTTACGTTTTAGTAAATATTTTAATTTTATTTAATTGTTTATATTTTTAAATGTTTGAAAATTTAAAAGAAGTCAACATATTATTATTCATGTTTATTAGTTGATACGTGTCTATTATTGTTTCATTTTATCTTTTCTTTAAAGGTTTTCTCATTCGTATTAAATGAAAAAGTTAATGAAAAAATATAATCATGTAAATCTTTGCTATCATACATAGTTCACGGTAGCAATATGTATTAAGTGTACAAAGAGAATCTCACTTATATATAATTAAAATATAATTACCATGTCTAAATTTAAAAACTAATATACACTCTTAATTAATTAATTTTATTATTGATAGATTAAATTATTGATTAGAATTCCTTGTTTCTTCATCAAGTTCTCGTAGATCAATAAACGAGTGTGATTATCTTAGAGAAAACTAAAACAGAAATGACGATAGAAAAACAAAAGTTGTGTAAAAATAAACTACTGAGTTATCCTATTTATAGGTTGCAAGAAAAAACTGAATAGTAATTATGTTATATTATTTCGACAAAGTTAAAAAGAAAATTTTTTACAAAATATTTCACATTTTTCTCTTATAGATTTTAATTTTTTTTTATTACATCTTTCGATAACAAGACCTTATAATACACATTTTTATAAATAATTAAGACATTAATTTGCTTTCTTATCTAATTAAGATTTAGATAAATATGTCATTGAAATTCAACACTTCATCATAAACAAAAAAATCTAGTAAAGAAAAAGGAAGACTTTGACTAAATATTTCTTTAAAATCAGTGCATCTATTAATTTTAAATGTTGAAAAAATAAATTAGAAATAAATCAAAACATTTTCCAAGCATATATATTACTCTCATTTTCAAATGTAACTAATTATTCAAAAGAATTCATTTATTGCATAATTAATTTTGGATAAGATATTTACCACTATGCACTAATTTCATTAATGAAGATGAAAGAAGAACACCTTTAACATCAAAATAGATATGAATAATCCCTTATCCCTCTCTCTATTTCCCTCTTCTTAATGTGTCATTAGCACCTAAAATAATCATAACTTTAAATTATAGTTAGACGTTATCACAACAACATTTTGACCTGTGTTATATTTTTATTAAGTTTAAAATTAGGACAATAATAATTAAATAATAAATCAATAAAAAAATAATTAATTAAAATTTTGTGAAAAAATATATTTTCCAAATAATTTAATTTTATGAATTTTTTTTTTCTTTTAATACACATTATTCCAGAAATATAAAAGGACTCTTCTAGTAGGTAAGTATATGTTATATTTTTATTAAGTTTAAAATTAGGACAATAATAATTAAATAATAAATCAATAAAAAATAAAATTAATTAAAATTTTATTTTTTTCTTTTAATACACATTATTCCAGAAATATAAAAGGAAACTTCTAGTAGGTAAGTATATGTAGCTGTCGCTGGCTGGTACCGGTTCCCAACCTCATGCATTCTCCTTTTCTTTTTCTCTTTCTCACTCTCTCTTCCATTCTGTGATTTTCTGTTGCATTATTAATTCTTTCTGCAGAAAAGAAAAAAAACCTGAGAATGGTGAACCCTGCAATTGCTCGTAACGTCGTCGGCATAATAGGTTTTTCTTTCTCATTTCTCAATCTCTCAATCTTAACATCAATTTTTTGTGTTGCTTTAACCGTAATCTTTTTAGTTAAACAATTTGGAATATAATCATGTTGTTAATTGGAAGTACTGCTCATAATTAATTTTAACCATTCTCTTCGTAAATGTACTTAATTATGCTTGAAGAGTAAATTACGGAACAATAATAATGACGAAAGCAAATTTTAATCGATTTAGCATAAATCGTGTTCTTCTGTGCAGGCAATGTCATCTCCTTTGGCCTGTTCTTTTCACCTGCGTACGTAACCACTTGTTCTTCTTCCTTGCTCTGTTTTGTTTTTTTCTTCTTCATTTGTTACATGTCGTTTTCAGTAATTAATCTAATTTAGGTTGCTTTTCGAAATAATTAAGTTATACGTTAACAGAGGAATTGATAAAATTTTGCATTATCATCTAATCAGAATTGGAGTTATTAGAAATTTTGATTGGTTTTGAATGGAGTGCAGACCAACTTTCTATGGAATAGTGAAGAAGAAGAGCGTGGAAGAGTTCAAGCCTGATCCTTACATAGCAACGGTTCTGAATTGTGCTTTTTGGGTGTTCTATGGAATGCCTTTTGTGCATCCAAACAGCATTTTAGTTCTCACCATCAATAGTGTTGGGCTTGTGTTCGAATTTTTCTATCTTACCATATATTATATCTATGCCACCAACAAAGGACGGGTGCATATCTTTTCCCTCTCATTATACTCATTCATTTCAACATTTTCATTATATAACATGGTCCCACTTTATTACCCTTTTCTCTTCTTATAATGACTAGAATCTCCTATATTTAGCTCTCTTTTTGACTCTTTTGTACTCATCTTTAAGCTATGTATCGATCATCTTATTGTGCTTTTCAAATAGTCCTCCCACGGGCAAATATTGGGTAACCACTCATTGGAACTTAAATATATATTATGTATGCAAAAGTTGGGTTAATTAAAAGTTGGATTAAAATCAATTTGGTTTGTTAATTGTTAGTTAGTGAATGATTTTTATCGGTTGTATATTGTAGAACTAACTCTAAAACACTCATACTTGCTAAATCAATAGCATATATTTAATTTAAAGAGATGCCCAAGATCAAAGAAACTTTTGTTCTTTTCAAATGTTCTGCTATATTTCATTACCTTTAAAATTGAATATTTTCATTAACAATAACTGTCTCTAATGGTCTCTTCCCTAACTTCAGATGAAGGTACTGATTTTCCTTCTCATCGAACTTATTTTCTTTGCTGCCGTTGCTCTTGTAACAATGCTGGCACTACATGGCACAAAGAAAAGGTCATTAGTGGTTGGTATTCTGGCTGATATTTTCAATGTTATGATGTATGTCTCTCCTCTTACAGTCATGGTAAGTTTTCTATATTTAATAAGTTTTTAGCACATAATACATAATAGTTAATGTATAACATTTTTCACACCATACTCTTGGTATGCATGATGAGCAGGCAAAGGTTATAAAAACTAAGAGTGTGAAATACATGCCATTTTGGCTTTCTATGGCTAACTTCCTTAATGGTCTGTGTTGGACAACATATGCTCTCATCCACCCTTTTGACCGTTATGTGCTGGTAAATAGCAACTTCACTTCTCACCTTCTTGTCCTCTTATTATTTCTATTTATGGTGAATCATCACAAATGGGTAGGTTTGAGTGAGAATGAATTCAGGGTCTTAAACAAGTAGTTAAAGGAATCAAAATTATTATGACTTGGGTACGGACAAAAAGTGGTTAGAAAATATTTAAACCATGACATGTGAACAGAAAAAATCTGATTACAGAAGCAATCTATTTAAAGGGTTTAGGATTTAAATTAATTTAATGACCAGGTGATCTAAACAGATTACTACAAAAAAAAGTTGGATGAAGACAATATAGTTCATTTAGTCAATAAAAATAAATTTGTCCAAAATTTATATATTTTTTTCTCATAAACTATCTTTAGTATTTTAAGTATTAATATTATTTTCTTTTGTTTTAAATATTTGACAATGTATTCTTCCACTATTATATTAAGTAATGCAAGTAACATTACTAATCGAGATTTATAAAGAAATAAACACCACTTTTAGAAGCTTAAAAATAAGAACAAATATTTTACTTTTTATTTTTACATTGTTACAAACATTTTTACCCCCAAACCAATTTATTATTGTTACTATTTTATTATTTTCATTCTTACCTGATACACTCCTTTCTTATTTCACAATAGTTGGTTTTATTATTTTATAATTTTGTAATAAATTGTTAAGAATACTATATATCTAACTAACATGTCCACTTTTATGACATTCACATGTAAACAATTATTGTGAATAATTATGAATGTTGTTTTCATTTTTACCCTTACCTTTGTATATTATTTCAGATAAGCAACGGTATTGGAGCAATCTCCGGACTAGTTCAGCTCCTGTTATATGCATGTTACTGTTCCTGCAAGAGTGAAAACGATGATGATGTTGATCATAATTTGAAACCACCAACTGGGGTTCAGCTCTCCAACCTAAATGGAACAGTGGCAGTGTGATTACACATCAATATGGATTCATAACCTTTTTTTTCTCTTTTATTTTCTGTTTACTCCTTCTTCACCTTATACTTCTTTATGCCTCTTGAGTTTCAAATGCAACATAGAGATTTATATGTGGACATATAGAATGGTTGCTTTTATAATACATATATGCATGCTTGATGCTAAGATTTATTTTGGATTTTATTTTCAAGTTTTGTATGTCAATTGTGTAAATACTTCATTAAACAACCGAAATCAATTAATTTGGCTATTGGGCATCTTTAGCAAAACTACTTAAATGACAATTAAGAATTTATAATCTAATTGATAGCAGTTAAGTAATTTGTTAATGGATAAACTTTCAGTTTATACATGTTATATTTGATAAAATATCTACAAGATATTTGTACCGAAAATATTTTTATATAATAACTTATTATTATATTATATTATATCTTTAAGATATTATAATATAATAATTAATTATTTATATTTTTAAGATATTACAATATAATAATAATTGATTATCTAAAATCTTAAAAGTTAACTCAACAAAAATTAAAAACAGTGTAATAATTAATATTTATATAAAATAAAAATAAATAATAATAAAACAAATTTAAATTGTATTAATTATAAATTATATATGACAAAAATATAACTGGTTTGTAATTTATAGGTTAAAAGCTTTTAAAATATTTTATCGGTAATTTTAAATTTGTTAAACTAATTTATAAATTAATTAAATAACTAATTTATTTACTTTAAAAATCTACTTTTAAAAGTCAGTTATGTACATAAGGTGAGATAATATGATAGGGAATGACAAAATGAAAGAAAAATAGAGGAAAAAAAAACCATAATTATTTTTAGTATTTGATATATACATATAATAAATTAAGTTTAAATTTTGTGAAATATTGTAGTTCTTAGATGGACATATACTTGGAACTTGGGCAAGGTCATTTTATTGGCTCTTGGACTAACATGATATTATGGGTTGAACCATTCTTCAATTTGGTTTTTTTAACTGTGAATAAATTATCCAGGGTTTGTTTAGTGTTTAGTTTTATTTGTTTGTGTTGAATTGGCAAATAAAAAAAAGAAAAAAAATAAATATAAGTAAAAAAGAAATATATATATATATATATATTAAAAAAATCTACAAAAATATTGTAGAATTTAAAATAAATTTATGGTTTTAATTATATTAGTATTTTTTTTAGAACTTTCGCGTTTTCTCAATTAATTTTTCTAGTAGTTTTATTTTTATTATTTTTATTATTTTAGTTATTTTTTTTAAATCTTTTGGAGTTTTGTCTTGTAGTTTTTTTTTAAGTCAAGATTTAGATCTCTTAACATTTTTCATGTTGTTTGTTCACTCTTTATTTAAGCTATTAGAGTTATCTACCTAACACTAAAGGAAAATCGAATGGAAAAAGGCAAGAAAGTACTTAAAAAAAGTCTATAAGTATGATATACAAGTGGAATTTGAGTGAAACACTTGGATAAGTGATGAGGATCAAAATAAATTTTACTATTTTGTTTTCCTAACTTTTTGTCAAATTTATCAACATTGAACAATGCAACCTATTTCAGCAGAGACATCCTTTTGGAAGTTGTGTGTTTGTGAGACTTGGTGGAGAATGCCAATGCTTTGGAGTCAAAAATTGTAAAGTTGAATGGTAAAATTTTTAGTATAAAAAGAAGCAAAAGCATGACAAATATATTTTTCCAATAGTTCAATCAAGTTCTATAAGATGTTTCAAATGTGAAGGCTATGATATAAAACTCATAAGTGTCCTAATTAGAATGCAAGTCTCATGACTACTAATGAAAATATCAAAAATCACCTTATATATTTAAATAGGAGGAAGAAAAGATTTTACAAAATTTAGACGCGTTGAAAAGTGAACAAGAGCGAAAGATTAAAAGAGCACAAAACAAAGAAACACTTATAGAAATAGAAGAAAGAGAAAACAAAGGAAAATAAGATAAATAAAAGAAAGAAGGTGAAGAAAGAGGAAAGAGAGAAAAAAAAAAAGATAAAGAAAAGAGAGCGAGAAAGGAGAAAGAAAATAGAGAAAAAGAAGAGAAAGAAAGAAGAGTGAGATAGGAGAAAGAAAATAGAGAAAAAGAGGTGAAACAAAAGAAAGAGAGAGAAGAGAAAGAAGAAAAAGAGAGAAAAAGAAGAGAAAATCCTGATTTGTCATTAAAAGAAAATACGAATTTGACCTCTTTTTGTTTGGTTGTCTAGGGAATATTTGTTTATCAAGGAACCATGACATCATTTGTGGAAGGAAGACAAAATAACAAAAAATGAAATATTATTTTGATTTTCTTTGAGCATTCTATCTTTAATTTAAAATTGCTTGACGATTTTTGTAGGTGGGTATTTGGCCCTTAAGGTAGACCTTTAAACCTTTGATAATAAGAGATTGACCTCTTTAAAAGATCTAAATATCACTAATAGAATTTATATTTTTTATTATTATTTTAGATATGTGTCTTTAATTTATGTTTGTGTTTTTGCATAGCATCTTCTAGAATTCGGGTCGAATTCTCTCAAAACATGGGAGAATGATAACGAATCTTCAAGTGGTACAGATATTATCTTTAAGTAGGAGGTATGATAGAGCACTATCTCCTAACCATATATGAGAAGAACTTAAAGAAGAATGTTTGCAATTCAGAGGATCTATGACAAGGTTAAAGATAAAAACACAGTCTCCTTAAATCTTATAATGTTCTATGTAGGAGGAAATTTAAAGAACATGAAGATCATGAACACAATTGAATAATAATTTAGGAAATTAAATAAATTGTAACTTTATTTTAATTACAAAATGTTAAATTCATTGGGCAAGTTAGTTTGTGTTTATTGGGCGAACGAGCCTTGCTAGGCGAGAGTTTGTGCCGGTAATTTTCATTTTATGTTATTTTTATGTGTTTTGGGCTTTGAGTTTTATTCTAGGGTTTCTAGGTTTTCTTAAACTTATGTACTTATATATAGAGGTATCAACCACTAATGTAAATACTGTTAAGTCATATTATATGTATTTGCATTCATTGAGAAATGATTATCTCGATTTTAAGATTATAACTTTGACTTATTTCTTTCTTCGACAAGATGGAATCATCAAATTCATAAATCCATCAACTTCTTTATTAAATAACTTATATATCTAATATTTGAGATAATTTATGTAATAACTTAGAAAATAGAGTATTAGAGTTGATAAGTGTTTTAAAATAATGAGACCGATTTTTTTATGTTAAAAATTCGATAATATAAATAGAAATTTATAGACATGTCTCATTATCTAAAACACATACCATCTCTCTAAAACTCTTTCTCTAGACTTCCTCTCCTTTTTCTCTAAGAATTCTAAGCCCTGAGTCATCTCTTTGATTATCAGGAACTTTAGTGATCAACAGTGGTATCTTCAACTTCACCTGATCAATCTTCTAAAAAGAGTAAGTTAGTTTCTACTTTTTTTCTCAAGCTAAGTTTCCTTCATGCATGCGAAAAGATTATGTGTTGCATGCATATTCCTATAGTTTTTGTGTTTTTCTTCTTGATCATTGATCTTAATGGTCTACCTTGATCAAAATTCTACAGTCTATAGGTACAGATAGAATTATCTGAATTGAGGTAATGGTAGTTTGCTTTATAGATTGTTTGAGCTTTCCAACCAAGTAAAGGGAAGCTAATATTTTCTTTAATTTTGCGTTATGATGTATGAGTTTGTGTTTGAGATGTTATGAGAAATCATGTTTGGTTGAATATTCTATAATTGATTTTATTGTTGAGTGATACTTATATCTTGATGTATATTGTGCGTGTATGAGAAGTATTACCGGTTTGAACATTTGATGTTACCGTGTTAGGGTATAATTAAGTGTAAAACTGATATAGGATAAAAGGTGGTAAAAAGGAATTGTTGTGGGGTTTATTTATAAGTCTAGATTGGGGTTTTGGTATGTAAGTTTCTTGGAAAACAACTTTGGACTGATATTTAATGTTTGGAATCAGTTTTAAGGTCATTTTAAACTTGTCTAGGACCTTAGTTAACCAAATATCATGTTGATTTGGGAAGTGGTAAATAAGTAGAATTTTAGGTTGAGTTTTATGTTGTTTTGGTCCGTTTTAAGGGTTTTAACAAGTGAGAATAAAAAAGAGAAGGTTTGTGATGAAAATGAAGGTTTATGGTCTGTTTTTGAGTCAATTGTGACTTGTTTAGACCCTTACTTTGCAATTTTCTAGTTTATAAGAATTGATTATAGGTGTTTTTAAGTGGTTGAGTTAATTTGTGCATCTTGTTTTTTATCAAATGAGCAAAATGGTCTTCAATGTCATCCATAAACATGTTTTTGCATCAATCTTAGTGTTAAGGAAGTCAGTTTGACCATTTAGATAGGTTCAAGGGGCATCTAAATCAGTACAACAAGTTGTTGTCATCTGGTTTGACGTTGGGTGATCTTGTGTGACGCTCAACGTTGTTAAACCCGAGAGCCCTTAGGCTCTAGGACGTTGAGTGCCAGTCTGGGCACTAAGTGCCATGAAGTCAGTGAGAACTCTTACTTCTAGCGTTGATCGATGTATTTGGGTGTTGAGCGCCACTTTCCTATTATAGGTTTGGCGTTGAGCGCTAGGGTTCTAGCGTTGGGCACCCTGTCAATAATTTGAGTTTTCACTTTCTGTTATTTTATTTCTTATGGATATAAGATCTATTGATACTTTAAGGTTTGTTTGATAATATATATTGAATATTATAATGCTTTATGCATGAGGTTATGTATGTATTGAAGTATGGTTTGAAAAGTGTTTCAAAGGTGAAATTCTTTATGGTTGTTCCAAGTAGAGTAATGTATTGATGTAAAGAGTTAGCCTTGGAAGTTATTCTGACACTCCAATAATCACTCCATCTCATGTAAAAAAGGGAACTATGCGGTAAGGAGAAGCACAAGGTCCTAGTCTATGCTCTGATATTCTTTGCCCATAGGCCGTTAATGAACTAATCTTGTGTGATAGCTTGAGAAAAGTAGTTGTTCCACCACTTCAAGTATACAACTTGTCATAGTCTAACATCAATACATATATTTGGATTAATCAAGTCTAAAATTCATATGTATGCTCAGGTTTGATTTGGTTTAAAAATTAATTATGTTATATGATGTTTTATAATTACATTATTTGATTTTTTTATAATATTAACTTACATTGTGTTGTTGTTTGTTTTTATTTTTTGTTTAATTTAAAATGTTCATGTCAACGTAAAGAAATGAGATCTTTTCACCATTTTAACAAATTTTCTCAAAGAGAATAAAGAATTCGAGTAATACAATAGATTCAAATACCTCATCAGAAAATTTGAATAACTTTAATATTATATTAAAATATGAAAATTAAACCTAAATTAACCGTAAAATCATATTAATAAGTAAAATTTGTCTTTCCTCCGACCTAACGGATTAAAATATAATTTCCAAAATATTTTTACTTAATTTACAAAAATACTTAAATTAGTTTCTCAAAATAAAATTATTTATATATATATATATATATATATATATATTTATTTGTGTGAAAAGAAAAACAGTTTTGTGTTTATATACTCTCAAAACTGTTGGAGTCAAAATAGAATAAAAATTCTATCTGTTAAAAACCAAAGTTTGATAGATTTGATGGGAAGAAATAATTATTATCATGGTTAACTTTTAACAATACAACTAAAATTAATTATGTATAATAAAATATCTAAATAATAAAACTTAATTATATTTTAAAACTCTATCTTCCCAGAAAAACTCTATAAAATAAAAACTCTTCTTCCTTGTCAAATCTCACCCACGCAAAGCTCACACATCACCTACGCAAAGCTCACTCAGAATGCATAAAACGCATTGTGTTCTTACGTTCCCTCAAATTCTCTGTGTTTTCTGCGTTGCTTTCTAAAATGGCGAGCGCTTCAGTAGCTCGCAACATCATCGGCATCATAGGTTCGTCCCATTCTCTCTTCCACTGCAACTCCGAATTTCGCACAACCATATCTTCTTCTTAATCGAATTTTTTCCTTTTCCAACTTCTGATTTGCATCATGGACCGATCGCATTTCGCTTCCTTTGCTCCCCATTAATGCTTGCCAATTCTGCATAGTTTTTTATGCATCACTTCTGTTGTTTAATCGATTTATGCATGAAAACTTTGTGTTTTATAAGGGTTGCTTTTTCTCTGCAGAAAATGTCATAATCAATCTTACTTTTTCTATACACATATTTAAAGAGAGTCCAGAATGGCATGTATTTCACGCTCTTCGTTTTGATTCATATATATACAGTATGATCAGGCTAAGTTTATCAAAACGAAGAGCGTGAAATACATGTTGTTCTGGCGATCTGGAGAACTTTCTTAATGGTGTGTGCTGGATCACATATGCTCTTATTCCTTATCGACTCCTTCGACATCTATTTTCTGGTAATTACTTCGTTACTTTCCTTTTGAATTTTTTGAATGAAATAATGTTTTTACCTTTGTGTATTAATTTATTGTTGCAGGAAAGTAACAGCATTGGCGCAATCCTGGTTCATTGTATGCTTGCTACCTCTTCAGAGGAGAAAATATTGCTGATGATTTTATTTTTTAAAAGAAATATTTCAGTTAGCTAATTAATTCATAATAAGTTCCGAAAAGAATATGGTTACTATTTAATATATTTAATCTTTTAAACAATCTGCATTTTGTTTAATTTTTAAAAATAGACACATATTGTTTTATATTTATGATAAAATAACAATTACGTTTATCTATCTTTTAAATACAGATTTTGGAACATTTCAAATTTATAACATAATATTTTTCAATACAGTATTTTAATCACATCAATATTATTAGGTAACATAATTACTTTATTATGTTGGAATTCTTAATTTATCATATAGATAAAACAATATATATTGATATAAAAAATACATTATGCATTTATACTTGCCTATACTAGTTTTTATAACTAAATAAAAGTTAAATTTTAATTACAAAATAGGTTCAGTTATAACGAAAATAATGTTGGCAATTTTTTATAAAATTCGAGACATTTACTACAAGAATGATTACATAGAAATTAATATAATTAGTCATTATTTAGTAATTTATATAGTATTTTATAAACTAAAAATTAATGGTAGGAAAAATTATACGTTCTTATCTCACGTAATAGGTATATTAAAGAGTATGATCCAATAAGACTCTTTAAATCTCTTCATTAAAGAGCAGATTAACTTACTCCTATTTGACTTATGTTCTCATATTACAACTAAATGTCATTATTTTGGTGTGTTGGTTATTATTTACCATTATGTTATTATTATATTACTATTGTATATTTCAAGTAAGTATTATTCTAATAGAAACATAGATCTATAGTTTATGTTGATTCTATAAATATAGCACTTTCATCGAGTATAAAGACTTCTTTTGTAAGTTGTCAAATGCTCAACTTTGCAATTAGTTTAAACGATAAATTCTCCTTAAGTATTATTTAGAATATTCGTTGTAGTGTTTTAATGAAACTTCTTTTAATCCTTTAATATAGGAAGCTCTTATATTTGAAACGAAAATGCAACTGCAGCTTCTTATGCTTCTTATAAGAGAAGCGTTGAAAGAGAATAAAACAGTAAGTGTACAAATATTTTTATATTGGTTCACCCCAACTGAGCTACGTCCAGTCTCCTCTAACCTTAGAGGGTTCCATTATAATCTTCAACAAAATTACAACTGAATATTCTCACCACTCCTGGTATCCCTATTCAATCTTGATATTTCCCGATACACTGTTGAGTTTCACCTGCTTCTAGTTGTGCAATATTCTTCACCACAACTGGTATCCCTAGTCTACGAATAACACCTATTACCCTGACTAGTTGAGTTTCACCAACTCCTAGTTTCCACTAGGCACTCCTGGTATCCCCTCATACGTTGTCTAGTAATCCTTAACTCTCTTGAGTTAAGCAATAAGTGTTTGAATTCTTTTCAGAATTTGGAATCAATCTGATTGCTTACAATATCGTCTATAGACTCGCTAGGTGTTTTTCTCTCTTTTCTCTTTACTTACAAATAGTAAATTGATATTACAATGAAACTTAAGAGTGTTTCTCGACTTTTTCTTTTTCCCTTCTCAGATATTATCTTTTTTATCTTCTATGTTTTTTCTCTCGACGATGTTATTAATCTTATGATATTATCTTTATAAGCTATTCTCTTGATTCTTTCTTAAAATCTTCTTCTATTTAAATTATTCTCAAAAGATATCCGTTATACTTGAGTTTTTGCCTTGATTCTTGTGTCTTCTTTGTCTTGTCATGTGAAGCAGCCATTGGTTAAAGTTAATTTGTCAGAGTAGGTGTGCTTTTTCAATCCTTTATAAAAGTAGGTTATACTATATTCTTGGAGCAACTTCTAATGGAGAGAACATTTCATGAATATCTTCTTTGTCTCTAATGTCCACTTCTGATATATTTTGAATAAAGTAGGTGGATGCATGTAGTAGGTGATTAAGACTCTTAAAAGGCTTTTACCAAAAATATTGCCTCGACATTGTTACATTCTTTTAAGAGTTTGACTAATTACCGTTTGGAACAATATAACTTTCGCTTTTAGCACAACTCTCATAGACACTTTGGCTTTAACATTTTTTTAGTATAGCATCTCATTTACGCCTAAAGTGTTTTCCTAAGGCTTTCTGATGTTACTAGAGATTTTGAGCTTATCATTTAAGTTTTTGCTATCCTGATATTTTAGTGATGACATCTTTATATTCTCATTTGGTTTAATGTTTTTTTGTAAAACTTCAAAATATATGAGAGCATTTAAACATATTCACTTTATAGATGATTTTGTCTCAACAATTTCTCCATTTTTTATGTTTAACAAATAATCTAAAAGATATGATTTTTCTTTTTGAACGTAGAGGTACAATTATGAATGATTTAAAGTTTTTAGTTATTTAATCACTTTGCAAATTTATATTTCTTAGTGTTTTGTCTTATGCATGTGGATTAATGTTCTAAATCATTAAAATAAATAAAAGAAAAATAATCAAGACATGATAAACAATCAAAACACAAGGTAAAAAAAAGACCAAAATCAAAGCACAAAATAAATAAAAGAATTGATATTTAAACACATAAAATGTGTACAAGCATGAACTTCTAAGAATATGAAAACTTCTCCTGATTCTGTGTGATCCTATACGCTGATTATGCATATATTTCCCCCTTATTTAATAAAAAGGATAACTATGCTTAGTGATTATAATGACTTGTATAGACAGATATTATTGTAAATGTGGTGTCTATTAGTGTTTGAAAACATACAGATGCAAGTGTCACATGATGCATGTTATGAATCACTGATAGACATTAATAGCAATATATGTATAATCAAGATAAATTTAAACAAGCATTAAAAGTATCTTTGCACATTGCTTGTTAAACGATTTAAATTTGATATTTACGACTTATGACTAGAGGGTTTGGGATCCTTTGGCAGCGACATGGGTGTAAGAGTTTCTAGACTTTGAAGAACAAGTTGTAATTGGGAAGAAAATATAAAATGGTTGCTTTTATAATACATATGCATGCTTAATTCTAATATTTACTTTGGATTTTATTTTCAAGTTTTGTATGTTAATTGTGTAAGTATTTCATGAAATAACCGAAATAAGTTAATTTTGCTATTGGGCATCTTTAGCAAAACTAATTTATATGATAGTTAGGAATTTATAAGCTAATTGATAGCAGTTAAGTAATTTGTTAATTGATAAACTTTCAGTTTATAAATATTATATTTGATAAAATTAGACGATGAACTACTTAATAAATGTAAATTCACGTTAAATGATATAATTATATAAATTTTATTAATAAATAAATTTGTGTTTTTTAGAAAAAAAATGTAATTATAAGTATAATTTTTCTACAACAATTATTTTTTTTTTAATTTTTCAGTACTTTGTTTTAAATTGTTTATTTTTTTAATATTTTTTTAAATGAGTATTGATTACAATTTATTTTTAGAAATTTTATGATTTTATAATTTAAATTATTATTACATCGATTTTTTTATATTTTTGTAATGCATAATCTTTATTTAATTAGTTATTTTACTTTAAAATGATACTTTTTTTATTATTTTTATTATACTTTATTAGATGAAATAATATATTAAAATATCGTTTACTTTATTTTTAAATGTTAATGTCTTTTAGTATGATGGAATATATTAAAAAATTTAAATCGGTTTTAAAATATATTTTTTAAATTAATATAATGATTTTAAACATCTTAAAATATTATCAAATGTCTCTAAAATATTAATAAATAATATCTTTTTATATAATAAGTTATTGTTATATTTATTTAGATCTTTAAAATATTATAAAAGATATCTACAAAATATTTACAGTGAATATATTCTTAAAAGGTAACTTATTATTATATTCTCTTAAATTTTAAGTTATTATGATATAGTAATTAATTTTCTAATATTTTTAAAATATTATAATATAACAATTGATTATCTACAAACTTAAAAACTAATTCAACAAAAACTGAAAGTAATGTAATAATTAATATCTATATAAAATTAAAATAAGTAATAATAAAAAATTTAATATTATATTAAAATATAAAAATCAAACCTAAATTAACCGTAAAATCAAATTAATAACTAAAATTTGTCTTTCCTCCAACTTATAACGGATTAAATTGTACTTTCAAAAATATTTTTACTTAATATACAAAAATACTTAAATTAGTTTCACAAAATAACGACATAATATTATATATATATATATATATATATATATATATATATATATATATATATATATATATTTTGGGTGAACAAAAAATAGTTGTGTTTATGTACTCTCAAAACTGTATGTATTAAAATAGAAGAAACTGTATCTCTTAAAAGCAAGAAGAAGATAAGTTGGATAGATTTGATAAGAAGAGATAATTATTATTATGGTTAACTTCTAACAATACAACTAAAATTAATTATGTATGATAAAATATTTTAATAATAAAATCTAATTTAATTATCTTTTAAAACTCTATCTTCCGAATTTTCTTCTATAAAATAAACTCTTCTACCTTCGTGTTTCACCTCACTCACGCAAAGCTCACACAAACCGCATTGTGTTCTTACGTCGTTCTCTCCAATTCTCTGGTTTTTGGGTTGTTTTCGAAAATGGTGAGCGCTGCAGTAGTTCGCAACATCGTCGGCATCATAGGTTCGTTTTCTTCTCTCTTCCAAGCTGCAACTCCTAATTTTGTACAAGCATTTGCTTCTTAAACGACTTTTTTTTTTTGTCAACTTTTCTTTTGCATCGTGTTCAACTTTTGATTTGCATCGTGGATCGGTCGCATTTCGCTTTGTTTGCGTGGGAGAGCTTGTTTCTAACAAGAAGAGCTTGAACTTCATGAGTTTCAATTAATGCTTGCCAATTCTGCATAGTTTTGCATGACTTTTGTTGTTTAATCGATTTATGTATGAAATAAAAAGTTAGTGGTGTTTACGTTCTAATCAAGTGTTTGCTTTTTCTCTGCAGGAAATGTCATCTCCTTCGGCTTGTTCTTCTCACCAGCGTAATCAATCTTACTCTCTCTATACACATATTTTCTAACAATGTTACTTGATTATTATGTTTATTTTACTAAAAATTACATATGGGTTATTTGAATGAATTGCAGCCCAACTTTCTATAAAATTATAAAGCAGAAGTCGGTGGAGGAGTTTAAGCCTGATCCCTACATTGCTACGGTATTGAACTGTGCATTTTGGGTGTTCTATGGAATGCCATTTGTGCACCCTAACAGTCTTTTAGTGGTGACTATCAATGGCGTTGGACTTGTTTTCGAGTTCGTCTATCTTGCCATATTTTTCATCTATGCAACCAATAAAGGACGGGTGCGTATGCTTCTTCCTTCATCTACTTTTTCTATAATAAATTTCTCCCATTTTAGAAAATAAATTCAATTACTTTTAAAGTCCCATGATCGACTTCTTTACTTATCACTCATTCATTCTTATGTTTCTCACTATCTCTTCAGAAAAAGGTGTCGATTTTACTTCTGATCGAGGCTATTTTCTTTGCTGGAATCATTCTTATAACACTGCTGGCACTGCATGGCACTAAGAAAAGGTCGTTGATTGTTGGTATCATTTGCGATGTCTTTAACGTGATGATGTATGTCTCTCCTCTTACAATCATGGTGAGTCTTCAATTTCTAATATTTTATATCATCATGAGAAATTCATTTTCCTTTTCAAAACTTATAATAATAGTGTTATTATATAAAAATAATGATTAGGCTAAGGTTATCAAAACGAAGAGCGTGAAATACATGCCATTCTGGCTCTCTTTGGCGAACTTCCTTAATGGTGTGTGCTGGACCACATATGCTCTTATCCATCCCTTCGACATCTATGTTCTGGTAATTAGTTCGTTACTTTGCTTGTCTTGTTTTATGGTTCTTGAATGAAATAATGTTTTTACCATTGTGTATTCATTCAACGTTGCAGATCAGTAACAGCATTGGTGCAGTGTCTGGACTGGTTCAGCTCATCTTGTATGCTTGCTACTGCTGCAGAGGAGAAAACAATGATGATGATGATCAGCACAACTCAACTGAGGTTCAACTCTCCGAACGTCCCCGAGATGTTGAAGCTTGATTTTTTCATTTTCATTTTCATTCATATATTTTTTAAACATAATTCTTGGGTGATTTCGTTTGAGTCTTTATTTTTAATTGTTTTCTGGTATAGTGTCTTGGCCATTAGTTTTTCTTTTTTTATTATGTAATACACGGGCAGCTCCTTTTTATTTTTTATATATTTATTTTTAAATATAAAAATGTACTTTTCTTTTATGGTTATTTTATTCTTATAATATTTATTATCCTACAATTATTCATGCAAAGGTGTTCGTCAACTTTTTTCGTAATCTTTTACGCCCAGACATCTTCTTTGCTTTTAAAAAGTAAAGACTAATTAGTTCATCTTTATAATAGTAATTTTTAAATAGGTTTTAAGCATACAAATTTTCTAATTTTTATTATTTTGGAAATTCTAAATAAATGAGTAAAAAAAGTAATTTCTTTTTAAAAGAAATAATTCTTTCCGTAATAGAATTTAATTCTCCTGGGATGATTTTATCGACTATCATAGTTAACTAATTAATTCATAATAAGTTCCAGAAAAATAATATTAGTACTAATTAATATGTTTAATCTTTTAAACAATCCACATTTTGTTTAATTTTTAAAAATAGACACATTTTTTATATTTATGATAAAATAACAATTACATTTATCTTCTTTTTTTTTAAATTTTGTAACATTTCAAATTTATAACATAATATTTTTCAATACAGTATTTTAATCACATCATTATTATTATTAGGTAATATAATTACTTTATTATATTTTTAGTATGTTATTGGGGAATTCTTAATTTATAATAGATCAAACAATATTGATTGATATAAAAAATAAATAAAAGTATGCACTTACCTATACTAACTCATAACTAAATAAAATTTAAAATTTCATTACAAAACAGGTTCAGTTATAACGAAAATAACACGGCAATTTCTTTTATAAAATAGGAGACATTTACAACAAGAAAATTATTAAATAATAATCAATTTAATTAGTCACTATATTTAGTTATTTATATATTATTTTATACATTAAAAAGTTAATGATATCGAAAATAATATTTATTATAAATGAAATATTATAATTAGTTTGGGGAGTGAGTTCAATATTAGCAACTACCTAATAGAATATGTTAAAAGATCAATTTAGATACTAATTCACATATTAATTATAATTTTGTATTTATATTAGATATAATAATTTTTCTTTCATATATAACTTAGTCTAAGTAGTTATTTAAGTATAAAAAATGGATTGTTATTTAATTTTTTGTGGTAATTATTTTCTTGTGTAGTCAAGGAAAAGACTTAAGAAAAACAAGTTTATGAAAGTAACTAATGAGAGGATTAAAAAATGATATTTTAGAAATAATAGTGGTTTAAAAGTCAAAAGAGTCAAGTATTTTAATATTAAAAAGGATTTATATAAATAAAAAGTTTATAAATGAATTTTATTATTTTAAAACACATTATCTTTCTATAAACAACTATTTTAGATTTTTTTGACTTTTTTATAAGAGTTCTATCGTGATTGAAGATTCGAGATCATAGGAGTGATCCTCGTGACGAGCTATTCAATTTAGACTGATCAGTTTTTCAATAGTGTAATTCTAGTTTTCTGTATTTATTCATTGTCTATTCTATTTTCGTCTTGCATGTAGGCTTTTCTTGCTTGCATGTGCTCTTTGAATATGATTCTTTGTTGATTAGTGATCACAACGATATGTCTTGAGCATTTTTGTAATATTTCTATATAGATAAAAAATCTGGTGGTGTGGAGAGCATTTCGGTGTTTGAGCCGTCTAGAGTTGTTTTCATAAGCGATAAAAGCTAAAGTTTTTGTGTGTACTGTGAATTTGTGTTGTTCTAATTTAGTTGATATGATTGATAAGGTGCCATAATGGGTTTTGTCATTACAATAGTTGAAAGTTCTAATTTGGATGTGGAATAACATTGTTATGGACACTATTACCCACAAACCAAAATTAGTAAACGAAGCATGATGTTATGAGGGTGATTGTGAATAAGGTGACCAAGAGTATTTGCTTCTTGTCAGTGTGTTAGAAGTCGTGTGTGATCAAGTCAATTTCGTGGTATATCAAGGAGAGAATAAGGTGGTGTGAAGTCTTAACTATCATGTTTTAGATTGAGATCTAGCAATATATTTAGATTTTGGTAAAACTGATAAGTGTGAAAAAAGTTGTTTTTACACTTATAAATGAGCTCAATCTTGTAATTATTCATATTGTTCCTTAGTAAAAAGTTGTAATAGGAAGTACAAAGTTGTGTAATTATTGTACAGGAAAGTTTACATTATTTGGACTGCTATCTGCCAAAACTCGCTAAGCGCAAGCCATAATTCGCACCAGTAAGAAGGAAGGCATTTGCACAGTGCACGGGCACTATGCGCTTAGCGAATGTCATCAATTGAAGAAGCAGCAGTTGAGAAATTCGCTCAGTGCATGCACACCTTGCAATGAGCGAATTAATTAAATGATGTTGGCTTAAAAGACATGATAGAAAGACAAAAACTATCTTCTGACACAACCAGAACACGAAAATTACTGGAGAATTTGAGGAGACAATCAGGAGACACTTCAAGGCATCAAGACTTCGCTTTCTGCAAGGAATTGTTGTAAAGAGTATGTTTTAGATGTCATGGAGATGCTAATTTTTCTGTTCATTGGAATTGGTTGTATAATTATACATTAATGTAATTTTCTTGTGCATTATATGTTTGTGTTGTTGTGTTTTTCTTGACTTGCTTATGATTATACAAATCTGAAGTATAATTTTCTTTAAACGTTTTTTTGTATTGGGAAGTATTTTTAGAACAAAAATGTAAGAAAAGCAACGACCCTAGGAATAAATTTTGTGCTTCTGGTGAGTCTTAACATCTGGAGTTAATGCAAAGTTATCTATTAAATTAATTAAGGAATTAATAATTTAATAGATTATTTTAGATCTTGCTTTAAGGAATTAAATCAAGATATGTTGATGTGAATGCTTGAATATGGAACATATGTTGTTCGGGATGTTACTCTAATGTTAGCTCAAGACCAATTCCAATGATCTTTATTCCAATTTTAGAATCTTAAAATTTTACGTTGTTAATTTTATGCTATTTTACAAAGTTGAAATCAAATGTTATCATCAGTAAATTGATCTTGAGGAACAAGCTTGATTGAATAACGTGACCCAAATTCTCTTTGGAGAACGATACTCTAAACTTATTTCACTATATTACTTGAACGATTTGGTGTACTTGCCAAAAAGTTATCAAAAACCTACAAGTAGTTAAAAACATATGAAAGATGAGGTTAATGTATCAAATATAAACAATTGGGCAGAAATAAAAGATGATTTTAGTTGTAGATTTGAGGTTAAGAATGTGTTTTTATAAATGGTGGTTATTCCAATCTATATTGTTGAACACCATATCACATAAGTATGGTTTCAGTTAGTTTTAAGGTTGAGAATGGCAAGTCAAACAAAGTCTAGGTGGTTGTAATAAGAGGAATGAGGAGAGTATCTTCTTATCTTCTACCCGAAGAGTGAATTTTTGAGGACCAAAATTTATCTTATTGTAAAGAATGTGAAGACTTAGAAAATAATATATTAGAATTGATAGTGATTTAAAAATATTGATACTTTGGGTATTTTAATATTAAAAAAGTTTTATATAAACAAAAAGTTTTTAAATTTTTTTTATTATTTTAAAACATATTATCTCTCTAGAAATCACATTTCTAGAATTCATTGACTTGTCTCTAGAAGATGCAAAGCTTTAGTACACTAAAATAACTTTGAGAGGGGACCATAGAAAGGAACATACGAGCATTGTGTGGAAAATTAGTACTAATAACAAGCATTGAATGGTTGCTCAATGGTGGGATGAAATACCCTAGACTTCTAAATGCACTGAATGGTATTACTATTTTGGTTGTGATGGTTATGTGTCTCTTAATTGATATTGCATTGAGGACATGTAAAATTGACAACAAATTTGGTTTTTGGTTTTAATGTAAAAGTGTTAACTCATTGGCAAGTGTACCAAATCGTTCAAGTAATAAAACTGGTAAGACCAGGTATCGTTTTCCCAAGAGACTTGTGCAACACATGACAATTCGTCCTTTTATAACTCAATTAGACATCAAAGTGCACAAAAACACAAGAAACTCTTTTTGGTATTTTTATCAAACAGTTGGTGTGCAAGGAATTTAACATAGTGTATTTACAATTTGTCAAGACTAGAGTTCATCACTTCATTCTCATGCATTTACAAACAACTCAATTCCATCAATTTAGTGTTCAATTTCAGTTCTAAGTTCAAGTCATATTTTCCAATACATCAAGAACCACATTTCAAGCCATGGGTGATCAAGCCACAACAAGCATTAAGCATAGAAATCAAATACTAACATTGGAATGGAAAATCATATGTATTAACATCACAAAATACACAAGATTCAGTTTATTACATCTAATGTCAACAAATAGGAAAAGCCCTCCATGGAGGAGAACTTAGGGTTCTACAAATTGAAGAGATAAGGAAGAAATTGGAACCAAAGAGAAGATGCAAAG
>NC_028351.1:1504750-1516959 GCF_000741045.1 Vigna radiata var. radiata | reverse complement strand
CAAACATAGAGATTAGAGGTAAAAACAAGCATATACTAAATAAACACAAGAAAACTAGAAAACACACTAAATGTGAGGATAAAACAAAGTAAAAGTTATGAAGGAGTTGATTTTGCCACTAAAATGATGCTTAAATAATGGTAAGAATTAGCATTATCAAAAAGCTCTGATGGCTCCTTAGTATTGTGTTCATTCATTTATATTTTTACCCAAAGTTACTTAGCTTCCTTTCAAAACCATCTACTGAATTAATAAAATTTTCTTTTCATCTGAATGGTTCTAAAATGACCTCTTGATAGATTTATATTACAAGATATGGTGTTGGTTTGATTCACTTTTGGAAAAATGTAAGTTTATAGTTCTTGAAAAGGATGAAATTTATTTCTGGTATTCAAAGCAGTCGTCTTTTGTGAATCAACATCTTATGTGTTTTCTATGAGCATAAGGTGAGATAATTTGATATGGAATGATAAAATGAAAGAAAAATAGAGAAAAAAATAATAATTATGTTTAGTATTTGATATAAACATATAATAAATTAAGTTATGAAATATTGTAGGTCTTGGACTAACATGATATTCCAAACAATTTATACATACAATGAAAAATATAATTTTGTAAAGGCGTGTTCTCAATTAAATATATTTTAGAAACACTTCGTTCAATATAAAATTTTCTTTTTTTCATTTTAATTTATCTATAATAATAAAAAAACCAATTTAATCAGATAAAATCTGTTTCAACTTATATTATATGGACTAATCTTACTTTTAAATGTGAGATTTTAACACATCTCTTTTCACGATTTTAACACATTTTCTCAAACAGAATCAAGAATTCAGGTAATATAATAGATTGAAATATCTTATAAGAAATTTTTAATAACTTTAATATTATATTAAAATATAAAAATTAAACCTAAATTAACCGTAAAATCAAATTAATAACTAAAATTTGTCTTTCCTCCAACCTATAACGGATTAAATTATTATTTCAAAAATATTTTTACTTAATATACAAAAATACTTACATTAGTTTCTCAAAATAACGACATAATAAATATATATATATATATATATAATTTTATTTTTGAATAAAAACAGCTGTGTATATATACTCTCAAAACTGTATGTATAAAATAAAAGAAACTGTATCTATTAAAAGCAAGAAGAAGATAAGTTGGATAGATTTGATGAGAAGATTTAATTATTATTATGGTTAACTTTTAACAGTACAACTAAAAGTAATTAGATAAGATAAAATATTTTAATAATAAAACCTAATTTAATTATCTTTTAAAACTCTATCTTCGGAGGAAAACTCTATAAAATAAACCCTTCTTCCTTCGTGTTTCACCTCACTCACGCAAAGCTAACACAAAACGCATTGTGTTCCTACGTTGTTCTCTCCAATTCTCTGTTTTTTGGGTTGTTTTCGAAAATGGTGAGCGCTGCAGTAGTTCGCAACATCGTCGGCATCATAGGTTCGTTTTCTTCTCTCTTCCAAGCTGCAACTCCGAATTTTGTCAACTTTTCTTTTGCATCGTGTTCAACTTTTGATTTGCATCGTGGATCGGTCGCATTTCGTTTTGTTTGCGTGGGGGAGCTTGATTCTAACAAGGAGAACTTGAACTTCATGAAGTTTCAATTAATGCTTGCATAGTTTTGCATGACTTTTGTTGTTTAATCGATTTCTGTACGAAATAAAAAGTTTGTTGTGTTTACACTCTAATCGAGTGTTTGCTTTTTCTCTGCAGGAAATGTCATCTCCTTCGGCTTGTTCTTCTCACCAGCGTAATCAATCTTACTTTCTCTATACACATATTTTCTAAAAATGTTACTTGATTATCATGTTTATGTTACTAAAAATTACATGGGTTATTTGAACGAATTGCAGCCCAACTTTCTATAAAATTATAAAGCAGAAGTCGGTGGAAGAGTTTAAGCCTGATCCTTACATCGCTACAGTATTGAACTGTGCGTTTTGGGTGTTTTATGGAATGCCATTTGTGCACCCAAACAGTCTTTTAGTGGTGACCATTAATGGCGTTGGACTTGTTTTCGAGTTCGTCTATCTTGCCATATTTTTTATCTATGCAACCAATAAAGGACGGGTGCGTATGTTTCTTCCTTCATGTACTTTTTCTATAATAAATTTCTCCCATTTTAGAAAATAAATTCAATTACTTATCACTCATTTATGCTTATGTTTCTCACTGTCTTCCCTTACTACAGAAAAAGGTATCGATTTTACTTCTGATCGAGGCTATTTTCTTTGCCGGAATCATTCTTATAACACTGCTGGCACTGCATGGCACTAAGAGAAGGTCGTTGATTGTTGGTATAATCTGCGATGTCTTCAACGTGATGATGTATGTCTCTCCTCTTACCATCATGGTGAGTCTTCAATTTCTAATATTTCACATCATTATGAGAAGTTCATTTTCTTTTCCAAAACTTATAATAATGGTGTTATTATATAAAAATAATGATTAGGCTAAGGTTATCAAAACGAAGAGCGTAAAATACATGCCATTCTGGCTCTCTTTGGCGAACTTCCTTAATGGTGTGTGCTGGACCACATATGCTCTTATCCACCCCTTCGACATCTATGTTCTGGTAATTAGTTCGTTACTTTGCTTTTCCTTTTTTGTGGTTCTTGAATGAGATAATGTTTTGAGCATTGTGTATTCATTCAATGTTGCAGATCAGTAACAGCATTGGAGCAGTATCTGGACTGGTTCAGCTGATCTTGTATGCTTGCTATTGCTGCAGAGTAGAAAACAATGATGATGGTGATCAGCACAACTCAACTGAGGTTCAACTCTCCGAACGCTCCCGCGATGTTGAAGCTTGACATTTTCATTTTCATTCATATATTTTATAAACATAAATCTGTGTAATTTCGTTTGAGTCTTTATTTTTAATGGTTTTCTGGTATAGTGTATTGGCAATTAGTTTTTCCTTTTTTATTATGTAGTACACGTTTTATATATTTATTTTTAAATATAAAAGTTTACTTTTTTTTATGGTTATTGTATTCTTATAATATTAATTATCATGCCATTATTCATGTCAAAAATGAATTACTCTCGACGTAGGATATACATGCAAAGGTGTTCGTCAACTTTTTTCGCAATCTTTTATGCCCAGACATCTTCTTTGCTTTGCTTTTAAAAAGAAAAGGCTAATTAGATCATGTTTATCTATAATTAGAGAGAGTAATTTTTAAATAGTTTTTAAGAATACAAATTTTCCAATTTTTATTATTTTGGAAATTCGCAATAAATTGGTAAAAAAAAATGTAATTACTTTTTAAAAGAAATAATTCTTTCAGTAATATAACTTCATACTCCTGGGATGATTTTATCGACTATCATACTTAACTAATTAATTCATAATAAGTTCCGAAAAATAATATTGGTACTATTTAATATCTTTAATCTTTTAAAGAATCAACATTTTGTTTAATTTTTAAAAAGAGACAAATATTTTTTATATTTATGATAAAATAACAATTACATTTATCTATTTTTTAAATACAATTTTTGTAACATTTCAAATTTATAACAATATTTTTCAATAAGTATTTTAATCACATCATTATTATTATTAGGTAATATAATTCATTTATTATATTTTTAGTATGTTGTTGTGGAATTCTTAATTTATAGATAAAACAATATTGATTGATATAAAAAATAAATAAAAATATGCACTTACCTATATTAACTTATAACTAAATAAAATTTAAAATTTAATTACAAAACAGGTTCAGTTATAACGAAAATAACACTGGCAATTTCTTTTATAAATAGGAGACATTTACAACATGAAAATTATTAAATAATAATTAATTTTATTAGTTACTATATTTCTTAACTTATATATTATTTTATACATTAAAAGTTAATGATATCTAAAATAATATGTATTATAAATAAAATATTATAAATGATTTGAGAATTAGAGTAAATATATTATTAGTTCCTAGCCACTAGAATGTGTTAAATTCAATTTAGATACTAATTCACACACCAATTGTAAGATCCTAAAAATTTTAGAGCATATATTTTGTTGATGATAGTCCCCTATTGGTTTAGTGGTTGTGTTTTAATTTTGCTTAATGAATAAATTATTTATTTGTTTTATTAATTTATTTGATTCTTTCTTGGAGGTTAGAATTTGTTATGATTTGGTTATTAATTATTTTATTCATCATGGTCTGTACGTGATTTAAAGAAAATAAGTCTTGATGCAGAAAAAGGTTATTGGTGGAGGCCACTTATTTTATTTAAAATTTTGGCAACAATATGAATAAAATATCACAGGAACAGTTATTCTTTTTAATGGTTTTCCCAAACAATGTTGTCGAAAATAAAGGTTAGAGGACGAACAAATAGGGGAGTGGGTATGTGAGCTATAAAAATGGAGAGACTAAGAGAGATAAAGGGATCTTGGTTTCAAAGTTTAGAAACGGAGAGAAAAATAGTGTGAGCACTATGAGATGGTGGTTGGAAAAATCAAAAGAGTGAATTTTGCTTGGTGGCAAGAACGTGAGCTTGGAGGAGGTGAAAGTTAAGGTTGTGAATCTTGAGCAAAGAAAGGAAGCTAGGATTAACTAAGGTAAGGAAAGCTAACCATGGTTTTGGGTTGTTTTTCTTGTGCTTGTCCTTCCGTTGTACTCTATGCATGCTCTGTATCAATGCTCATTGTTGCTTGGTTCATATGTGATGAATGTTGTGATATATATATATATATATATATATATATATATATATATATATATATATATATATATAACTTTATAAGCCCATGATATACCATTAGTGTAAGATTGGGTGATACAGTTTCTATAGATAGGATTTCATGGGGATGCACTGTGTCATATATGTATGTATATATATATTATGTAGTAATTGTACTAATTTAATCTTTCCATGATTAGAGTTTCGCATGATCAAGTAGTGTTTGAGTTTACTACTGTAGTGGGAATTTGTACGTATGCATTGTGTGATGTTACTTAGTTTGGAGGATACAACGAAAAGTTCTTCCAGGAAAGTTTGATTATTTCTTCTGGGTTGTACCGTTACCTGTATTATTTTATATATATACCAGTACACATATATTTGCTCTTCATTTTCTGGCATGTTTTACGTGATTCATCATAAGTTAGTGTTTTCTAAGAATGTTATATACCCCTGCAGTAAAAGTTGCTTTAAAAGGCTTTAACGTGATATTGTGATTGGGTATTTTATTCTGTTGGAGTTTTCTCCAAACACCAGGATTAGAGCGTGCTTTGTATTATCGAAGGTTTGAACGCATACAGTGAGATTATATGGAAATCTGTCAAAACTATTGCATGATAGGTTTATAATGTAATAGTAATTATCTATCAGTTGGGTTATTTGGATGCTACTGGTAAATATAAGTGAATGATTATTTTTGGTATGATCTTTATAATTCTAAATGCTATAATATCAGGTATGTTATAAATGATATTATATTAAATAAGCTTATAAATGTATAATATTAAATAAATTTAAGAATGATATTATATTCTTTATGAATGATCTTATATCAAGTACGTTATATTAGCTTGGGTAGGTTTTATATGCGCATTATATCCAGTAGATTTAAGAAGGATAGTTTATTATTTAGTGTTAAGGATATTATATTATTTATTGTTAAGGATATTATATTATGTAGGTTTATAACGTAGGAAAATAAAATTTTAACACCATTTTTTGATACTATTTTGACACTGCACACGTGTCAAAATGTGGTTGGACAATTTCAAATTAAAAAACAAACTTTAGTTTTTCTCTTCCAAATATATCCCTGCCTCAACTTTTTTAATTTAAAATCATCCAATCACATCTTGACAGGTGTACAGTGTCAAAATAATGTCAAAAAATGGTGTTAAAATATCATTGTCCTATAATGTATTATATTAGATATATTTATGGATGATATTTTATTAGTTATGAAAGAGGTTTTATTAGTTGAAATTATGAATGTTATTTTATTAGGCGGTGCAGACATGTTAACGTAACAAAACTTTATTTTTTTTAGTGAGTTTTACTTGAATTTTTAATTGTTACGTGGTTTCTTTTTGTCTTTTCTTTTTGTTACCTCAAAGTATTAATGCTGAATAAATTGTGTTTAGGTACAGTAATGTTTATACAGGTTGCATAATGATAAGAGAACAAGATGGTGTGAAGTGCTAACTAGCATGTTTTAAATTGAGACTCAAGACTATCTTTAGATTTTTGTAAAACCTACTAGAGGTAGTCAAAAGCATATGGAAGATAAGTTTAGTGTATCAAATATAAACAGTCGGACAGAAATAAAAGATGATTCAAGTTGTAGATTTGAGGTTAAGAATGTGCTTTTATAAGTGGTGACTAGGCCAATCTATATTGTTGAACATCATATCACATATGTACGGTTTCAGTTAATCAAGGTTGGGAATGGTAAGTTGGACAACTCTAGGTGGTTGTTACTAGAGAAATGATTAAGGGGAGCTTATCTTGTACATGAAGAGTGAATTTTCGAGGACCAAAATTTATGTTGTTGTGGAGAATGTGAAGACCTAGAAAATGATATAGTAGAATTGATAGTGGTTTAAAAATAGTGAGACTCGGGTATTTTTAATATTAAAAAGGTTTTATATAAATAGGAAGTTTATAAACATGTTTCATTATTTTAAAACACACTATCTCTGTACCATATTTCTATAGTTCTCTGACTTCTCTCTAGGAGTTCTCATTTTTGTTTGTCTTATTGAAGATACGAGATTGTAGGAGTGATTCTCACGGCGAGCTTTTCAATTTGGACCGGTAAGTTTCTTCAATCGTGTAAGTCAACTTTTCTGTCTTTATCCATTGTCCAATCTATTTTTTTCTTGTATGTGGACTTTTCTTTCCTGCATGTGCTCTTTGAATCATCAATATGATTGTTTGTTTATCAGTGATCATAACAATATGTTCTGATCGTTCTTGTGATGTTTTTATGGGTAAATAAAACATTTTACGGTATGGAGAGTGTTTTAGTATTTATGTTGTCTATAGATGTTTTCACATGCGAGGAGAGCTAAAAATTTTGTTTTGAATTGATTGCTTGAAACTGACTTTGCGTAGTGTTGTTTTAATTTAGTTGATAAGATTGATAGAGTGTGGATGATTGAGTATGATGTTTGAAACTGTGATATAACACGTGTGATATGTTAATCGTGTGAGAGACCATGATTTCTGCATTTGATATGTGTATTGGTAAATTGGATTGTATAACTCATGAATGGTATTTTCAACTATGAAATTTGAGTTTAAATTCAATTATGTGTATTTTATTGGCTCTTGGACTAACATGATATTATGGGTTGAATCATTCTTCAATTTGGATTTTTTTTTTTAACTCGTGAATAAATTATTCAGGGTTTGTTTAGTGTTTAGTTTTTTTTTTTTTTTGAATTTCCAAATATTAAAAAAAGAAAAAATAATAATAGATTTAATTAAAATATATATATTAAAAGATTCAAGAGTAAAAATTTGTAAAATTCAACATAAGTTTTATGTTGTAATGTTGTTTATGATTTTTAATTATATTCCGTCTTTGCTTAGGATCTCATGTTGTTTTATTTAAATTTTCTAATAGTTCTATTATTTTTATTGTTTTAGTTTTTTTTAATTTTTTTTTAAGTTTTGTCTAAATTTTTGTGTTTTATTTGAAGTAAATATTTAGATCTTTTAATCTTTTTTACTTGTTCATTCTTTAATTAAGCTATTAGAGTTTTTTTGTCAAACACTAAAACAATTGAATGGAAAAAGACAAGATAATACTTAAAAAGGAGTCTATATTTGAATGAAACACTAAGACGACTACGAGGATTTAAATATATTTTGTTATTTTGTTTTTTTAACTTTTTGGATTTATCAATATTGAACATTGTAACCTATTTCAACAAAGACATCCTTTTGGAAGTTTTGTGTTCATGAGGCTTGGTGGAGAGTGCCAATGTCTAGAATAGTAAAATTTTTAGTATTAGAAAGACGCATAAGCATGACAAGCATATTTTGCCAAGGGTTCAATCAAGTGTTATAATATGTTTCGAATGTGAAGGCTATGGATATGAAACTCATCAATGTATGCAAGTCCCGTGATTACTAATGAAAACCTTAAGAATTACCTTCTATATTTAAAGAGGAAGAAAAACAAATTTTGCAAAATTTATGAGTTGAAAAGCAAACAAGAACAGGAGTTGAAAAGAGCACAAGAGAAAGAAACACTTACAGAAATGGAAGAAAGAGATAATAAAGGAAAAGAAGAGAAAGAAGAAAAAGAAAAGAGAGAAGGGGAAGAAGGAGAAAAGAATGAAAAAAAGATAAAGAAAAGAGAGAGAAAGAGGAGAAAGAAACTAGAGAAAAAGAAGAGGAAGAAAAGAAAGCGAGATAGGAGAAAGAAATTAGAAATAGAGAGGTGAAAGAAAAGAAAGAGAGAAGAGAAAGAAGAAGAGAGACATCTTGATTTGTCATTAAAAGAAAATACTAACTGACATCTTTTTGTTTTGTTGTCTAGGGAAGATTTGTTTATCAAGGAACCATGACGTCAATTGTGGAAGGAACCATGACATCAATCGTGGACGGAAGACACGATGACAAAAAAGGAAGACACAAGCTTATAACTCAAAGAACTTGTGTTTAATAATCTGTTAGTTTGTTTCTCAATTCATTTTGATATTCAAAGTCATTCTTTTAGTATATAAACAAACTTAGAAATATATGAACATGAGTTAGCTTGTTTGACCATCCCTAAGGACCTTAGTGACAATCAAATTCATACTTATAGTTTGATTGTTTACTTTGGAAAATATTCTTTTGATATTTTTTTTTAGCATTGCATCCATAATTTAAAATTGCTTGATAATTTTTGTAGCTGGGTATTTGGCCCTTGAGGTAGACCTCTAAACCTTTGCTAATAAGAGATTGACCTCTTTCAAGGATCCAAATATCACTAGTATAATTTCTATTTTTTATTATATTATATTTGTGTCTTTAATTTATGTTTGTGTTTGTTCGTATGATCTTCTGGAATTCACGTTGAATTCTCTCCAAACATGGGAGAATGATAAGACATATGTGATACGAATTTGGGAAGAAATTATCTTTATGTAGGAGGGTATGATAGAACACTATCTCCTTAACATATATGAGAAAACTTAAGGAAAAACATTTGCAATTCAAAGGATTTATGATGTTCTATGAAGGAGAGAATTTAAAGAACATAAAGATCATAAGCACAACTGAATAGAGCTGTCAAAACAGTAACCCAACCTGACCCAGCCCGGCCCACTACGGGTTGATTACTTAGTGAGCCAACCCAACCCTACTCATTTATTAGCGAGCCAGAAAATTCGAACCCGATCCGACCCACCACGGGTTGGTGAATAAACGGGTTGGCTTACGACTCACTTAATTATAATTTTTTAAATAAAAAAATTACAAACTTTCTATCATTCAAATCTAAACAAATTTTAATTTCAAATTTCACTAACAACATGGGTATTTCATTAATTTTGAAAATAGGAAACTTAAATAATTTTGTCAAGCAAAAAAATAATAAATATCTTTTCATAAAATTAAAATTAAATTTTAATAAAATAAAATTAGGTAGGTGGGTTGGTGGGCCAACCCGGTCCACCACGGATTCAACCCGTATGAGTCGGATTTAAATCTGATCCGCATAAAAAAAATACAATTTTTTCAAACCCAACCCGGCCGAACCCATGGTGGGTCGGATTGACCCGCGAATTGTAACTCATTTTGACAACTCTACAATCGGAAAAGAATTTAGAAAATTAAATAAATATTAATTTTATTTTAATTTTATATAATGTTAAATTTGTTCGACGAACCAATTTGTGTTTGTTGAACAAACTAGCCTTGTTCGAAAATCTACATCACTAATTTTTTATTTTTATGTATTTCGAGCCTTTATTTTAAAATTTCTAAATTTTCTTAAACTTATGTAAGTATATATAGATAGATAAATATGAAACAAGAGTTAATATAAACCAGAATCGCAATTGCATTTTCTAAAAGAAGATTCTCTCGATTCTAAAATTATAATTCTTATTCTTGACTTATCCTTCTTTTCGACAAAATCGTATCGTCACATTCATAAACACATCAACTTCTTCATTAAATAACTTATATATCTAATATCTGAGATAATTTATAATGAAAAACTCTCAAATTCTTTAATTATAATGATATTTGTTTCTTATACTTACATGAATTATTATATTCAATTAGATGGATAATATAATTTTGTAAACGTTATTAAACTTTTAAAAACGTGTTCCCAATTAAATAAATTTTAGAAACTCTTCAACGCATATAAATTTTTCTTTCTTTCATTTCAATTTATCTATAAATAATAAAATAAACCGATTTAATAAAATAAAGTTTGTTTGGACTTATATAAACTAATCTTACTTTTAAAAAGTGAGATTTTAACACATCTTTTCACCATTTTAACACATTTTCTCAAAGAGAATAAAGAATTCAAGTAATACAGTAGATTCAAATATCTCACAAGAAATGTTGAATAACTTTAATATTATATTAAAATATAAAAATTAAACCTAAATTAACCGTAAAATCAAATTAATAAGTAAAATTTGTCTTTCCTCCAAATTAAATTATAATTTCAAAAATATTTTTACTTAATTTACAAAAATACTTAAATTAGTTTCTCAAAATAACACATTATATATATATATATTAGAAAAAATTGTATCTGTTAAAAACAGAAGTTTGATAGATTTGATGGGGAAGAGATGATTATTATTATAGTTAACTTTTAACAATAGAACTAAAATTAATTAGGTATAATAAAATATTTTAATAATAAAACTCAACTTAATTATCTTTTAAAATTCTATCTTTGCAGGAAAAACTCTATAAAATAAAAACCCTTGTTCCTTCCTTTCTGTGTCAAAGCTCACCCACGCAAAGCTCACAGATCACCTGCGCAAAGCTCATACAAAAGGCATTGTGCTCTTACGTTGTTACCTCCAATTCTCTGTCTAAGACATACGGCTTTTACAAAATTATAAAGCAGAAGTCGGTGGAGGAGATAAGCCTGAGGCATCCGTGAGAAACATAAGCATGATTGAGTGATAATTAAGCAAGCCCAACGCCATTAATGGTCACCACTAAAATACGCAAAACCCTAGCCCAATGGCATTGATAGTCATCACTAATGTCATTTGTGCACCAAAACGTATTTTATGGTGACTATTAATGACGTTCAGCTGTCTTCGAGTTCGTCTATCTTACCATATTTTCATCAAATTTCTCCCGTTCTGCGATGCCTAGGTCTCTCCTCTTACGACATCGTGAGTCTTCAATTTCTTCAATTTCTTCAATTTTACATCATCATGAGAAATTCATCTTCTTTTTCAAAACTTAAAATGGTGTTGGTGTATATATATATATATATATATATATATATATATATATATATATATATATATATATATATATATATATATATTTCATGAAATGTGGTGTTTGAAATGAAATGAGGTGTCTAAAAAGCATGTGGCTGAAACCATTCTAAGGTTTAAAAATTGGAAACCGTAAGTGTATAGACCATGCATAATAAAACAATTGGAACACTATATATGTCAAAATATGTGAAGAATGTTTATGAGTATCTCATTTAATAAGGCTTATTTGTTTAGTTTTAGTATGAATTAAGAATCAAGGTTTGTATTTTGTAACACATCATTGCAACACTATATCAACATTGTTTGATGCATCTCTTTTTCTACTTTTCTAATTGAAACCTATAATTTCTACTCCTTCCAACTCATTGTACTTTACTATGCATCTATTTAATGTTAAACAATGTTTTATAGACCATGCATATATAATAAAACAATTGGAAACCGTAGTGTATAGATTAATTGGACTGAAATTATTTTAGCTTTATGTAATTGCATAAAATTTTAGAAACCCTTTATTAAGAACAACTTATGTTATATCATAGTTAATTAGAAAACTCTTATTTAGAACTTTCAATTCATGTATCTTGTTTTTATTGAATTGATAAATAAATTTAATTAGTATTTTTTTAAAGTTTGTTTTTATTGAATCGATAAATAAATTTAATTAGTATTTTTTTAAAGTTTGTTTTTATTGA
>NC_028351.1:1475856-1503705 GCF_000741045.1 Vigna radiata var. radiata | reverse complement strand
CTAATTTCTAATGAAACCCTAATCGCCGCCGCCGTGAGCAGACCCAGATTTCCAGTCCCTTTCGAAATTGGTAATGTTGTCGTTCTCTTTAATTGCTCCTGGAACAGACGAATTATCATCATCATTTTTCACTCCATTACATTTCTTAGAATCAGAGGGCAGAGCACCAAAAAAGGATTCAAGAACCCTTCCACTATAAAAAATAATCAGATCTAATAAAATCAGAAAACCCATTTGGGATGCACATCGGATATTTCTTTCGAAGAGGATTGATGGTTTGAATGGTGCTTCCATGGAGCTCGAAGAAAAACTTCTGAATGCGAAAAAGGAATGCGCGAACCTGGAATTGGATTTTCTGCTTCTGGGTTTGTTTGTTGCAGGTCTGGTTTTGATGCAGGTGGTGGCGCAGACTCGTGAAGATGCTTCACGGTTTCCATGGAGTTTGGGAGTGGAGGAGGTGCTCGCAGATGATAGAAAGTGCGGCGGCCATGGTGCGATTTGGTAGAGAACTCTGTTGTTTGGGATTTTTAGGTTGATGAAGATGAAGGAGAAGGAGGCCTCGTGACCTGCGACGGCTAACAGAGGAGTTCGGCAAAGCTTTGGAGGTCGGTGATGGAGGAAAAGATGAATGCAGCGGTGCTTTGATGGGGGCTACCGGCGGCTTCTGCAGTGGAGATTGAGAGAGTGGTGGTCGTCGTTGATGGTTGAATGCGTGTTGATCTGTTGGGGTACGGCTGCCGACGACAGATCTGGTGCGGCGGCTAGGGTTTGATGGGAAGGGTTTGGTGCGGCGGCTAGGGTTTGGAAATGGCCATGGAGGAGTTGGAGTGGGATAGGAGGCAGAGAAATCAGACAGCCACGTGATCAAAAATCGACACATCACCCTTCCATCTGTAAAAAAATTAACACCGTTAACGATTTTTAACGGGAAGGTTTGATTTGTTTCAAATTAACACTTAAAGGGACTTAATTGGGAGTTTTTAAAAGACGGGGACCCAATTGGGAAAACATAACGAAAACAGGGACGCCAAAGTGGTTTTAACCAATTAAATAAGTATCTCAACGTGATATATGTACATGTTAACATGTGAAAAAATTGTATTGAAGAATATCTTGTTGATATTCTTTTTGTTTTAAATTCTTGAATAGACATAAAACAAATTTGTGCTTAAGCAATTTTTCCATTTCATAAGCCGCAAATGAAAAAGTATTAAGCCAAAGGAAGCACTATAAAAATGATACAAGTAAAAGTAGCAGTAAAGTAGCCTCATCATTTTTGCTTCACAAAGCAACAAATTCAAGAGAAGATCAATGACTCATCACAGTACAGATTTGGAGGAAAAAGAGAAGTTGTTTAATCTAAGTTTGTTTGAGCAAGACTTCACTAATCACTTTGTCCAAGTTCATGTATGAAAGACCACCAGATCTAGTCTCCTCTTCCACCTTCTTCAACTGCATGACTTTTTTCCTCATCTCCTTTCCTTTCTCTCCTAACATCAATTCATTCACATTTTTCTCCACCTCTTTTCTCTTCACATCAGTGTCAATTTCAATTCCAATGCCCCATTCACTACAAATACTTCTGCAGTTTGTTGGCTGATCAGCAGAAACTGGCCAACACAACATGGGCACACCAACACAAACGCTTTCAATTGTTGAGTTCCATTCACAATGAGTCAAGAATCCACCAATTGAAGGGTGGTTCAGCATTTTCTCTTGTGGACACTAGCTTGCAATTAGGCCTCTATCTGATATTTCATTCGCAAACTCAGATGACAAAATCATTGAACCACCAATGACAAGGTCAGGCCTAATGATCCATAAAAAGGGTCTTATGTTGTTGGCCAAACCCCAAGCAAACTCCAAAAGTTTCTCCGGAGTCATAATCGTGATGCTACCAAAATTCACATAAACAACAGAAATAGGTTCCTTGGATTTAAGTCATTCAAGGCACTTAGGGTCTTCCTTCCAAAGATTGGAACCTAAAGATTCCAACTGACTCTGGGGACTTTGATTCAAAAATGAAGGGAAAGGGCCAATAGGGGTAAACAAAAGGGAGCATAAAAGAGAGAGTTTTCAATGCTTCACTCTCAAGTTCATCAGAAGTATTTATAACAATATAGCAGAAGCTTTGAGCACACTTTCTGCCATATCAATCATATATTTTAACATAAAGTTATTTGGATCTGTTGTCCTTATGAAGTCAAGGAGGTCCTTCAGTCTGAAATTTTTCAAACCTGGAATCCAATCTAGTTTGGTGTCCAAATACCCATTTGTCAAATAACTCTCATCTGCAATCATGATTACAAGCTAATAGTTACAAACTCCACATTACAGATGAACATTTTCTTCGTTAACATGTATTCATCAGTTAAAAATAGTAAAGAACGGCTAAAATTGGAGTGTCAGCAGCCAAAAAGTAAAAGTTCATAATGATATCAAACATGAACTTATTTGGAAATAAATTTTCCACTAAATGGATGCTATAACTATGCCATAAAACTTCTCTGAAAAAAGAAAAGATAAAGTAGAGTAATAATATCAGTTCAGTCTATTAGGGAAAACCAGCAATTGATATCTCAGCACAAACATTATTTGTTAGGCATATATACAAAACATCAACTGTTAATTCTTATAAATTATTGATATTACTTCGTTTAGAAAAACCATAGCAGAATTATTACTGGTGTTGTTCATGCACTTTCAAAAGAAAGAGCTTTAATGCATACCTTTGAGTGGTATTAGACCTTTATAAAAAAGAGTACGTAAGTTCATAACAGACACCAAGCAGGTGACACTGGTAGGTGAAAATATAATAATAGGGAGTGTTAGTTCTTGAGCAACTTGTGTAGTAAAAGTCAAGCAAAAATCAGAAACCAAACCTGTAACTGGAGGTATAAGGCCAGCAATTACAAAATTATTGAGTTTAGCAAGAAGTTCACGGAACGGTGGGAGAAAGTTCTCTCTCACAGATTTACCAAGGGACAGTAGGTCCTGAGTGACATTAGCAGCATCAGGTGTGAGAGAAAAACCATATGAAATTGTCTCAAAATGAAAATCTTGAGACAAAATTATTCTTGTTTCTTTAATAAAATTGATGTCTTTAATTTATCTAGGTTCTACTTTAATTATTTACCTAACTTTTAAAGAAAAAAAAAAGTTGAGGGAAGGGGGGTTTAATTTAAATGTTTACCTAACTTTTAGAAAAGTAAAGAAAGAATAAAATCGATGTGTTCAATTAGCATTTGAAAAAAAAAATGCATAAACAATTAGTGCATATTTTGAATTATTTTCTTATTTTTGAAATATATAAAAATATTATAATTCTTAAATTTTAAAAACATTAAACATATTAATTCAAGACATATAAAGTTAAATGAAAAAACGTCAATTTTCATTGATTTTTAAATACTATAAAAAAAACATAATGTGATCAAGTGACAACACTTTTATATACAAAATTCATTTAAAATATTTTGAAGTTTAAGTTCAATATATTTAAAAAAAAATACTTATTATTATATGGATCTACATTTGACCACTTAAACATCGTACAAACTTTACCAAGTTTATGCTATTTAATAATAGATGTAAGGCAAAAAACAAAAACTAATAAAACTCGATATATCCATATAAAAAAATATAAAACACGATTTTATACATATATAATTTTCCAAACAATAATTTTAGTTACATTTTTCTCAAAGTCAATTTTTTTTCTTAAATAAAACTTCCGTCTTTAATTGGTCAGAGTTCTTCTTTAAATATTTACCTAACTTTTCAAGAAAAGTAAAGAAAAAAATTAAATGAATGTACTGAATTGGCATTTAAAAGAACTTCATAAACAAGTGGCGCATATTTTATTTTATTTTTCTTAAGAAATTAAGTATTTTTTTTGGAAAATATAAAATAATATATTTAAAAGTTTTAAAAAGTTGGCCATATTAATTCAATACAAGAAAAGTTAAATGAAACAAAAAAAATTCATTGATTGTCGAGATCAAATACTATAAAAAAGTTAATGTTCAATTTTTTCTATCAAATAACACATTACTTTTATATACAAAAATCATTTAAAATATTTTGAAGTTTAAGTTAATTACACTGTTTCTAAAAAAATAATATTTATGTTAAAGGAAATGTGTCCTTTGCAAGGGACCCAATGTTATCTTATCCAAAGAAGGATCAAGATGAATGGATGATGGATTTCACTCAAAGGAGGTGACCCTTTTTGCAACCATCCCTTATACAACTCAAACCTCAAAGTTTGCCTAAAACCTTATCAAACTAACTAGTTTTCATTGTTTGTCTCTTTCTCTCCAATTCTGTGTCCCATGAAATTTGTTCTCTGAAGTTTTTGTTGGCATCATTTCAATGGCAGCCATTATCCCCTGCCACTACTGTGTTTCCCTCACTCCCAAATGGTTCAATTCCAACACCACACATTCTGGGCGTTTGTCCTACCCACTTCGAGGACTCCGAGGTTTCAATGCTCGTTGCTCTAACCAACCATCCCATCATTCTGAAGTTCGCAACAACCATGTAAGTCTCTTAAAAATTTTATCTTGTCATTGTAGATGCTCATTGTTTCTCATGAATGGTGATTATGCTCATCTGGGGTGGAGATGCGGTGGGTACCCAATCAGCATTTTACTCTTCTTGTTCATCTCATTTTGAATACAATTAATTATTTTTTTTTTAAAAAAGGAAAATTGTAGAAGTGAATTTCACAAGGGAAAAAGAGTGTAAGTTCTATACATTATAGTTTGAAAGATAAGCCTCTAATAAGGCACTGACAGTGCTCTAATGGTAAGCAGTTTGAAAGGTTTAACTTTCTCTGCAGCTCTTATACCTGGGAAAGTGGATATTTAGGATTTGCATTTGCCCCAAATGCACTTAGGTTACTTGAATCAAGCATTGTTAGAAAAATAATAGTATTTTTTCAACTAATTAATCACTTTGTTATCTGTTTGGGAATATATGTTTTGATAAATTTCTAAGTTGTTATCTGTTTGAACTTCTTTTCCTTTTCTGTACTTTTCAATTAGAAGGAGTTTATGTACTTTATTTGTTTTCTCTCGACCTTGTGTTCTTATATTTACAATTTAGATTGCTGCAATGTGGGATTACAGCCGCAAAGCTTATTGTGTTGTATTTTGGTGCAGAATGGGAAGCCATTTTCCTTCAAGAAGTGTGCTATATCTATAGCGCTGGCTGTTGGGTTAATAACAGGAGTTCCTACATTGGGGTCGCCTACCAATGCTCAAGCAGCGAACTCTGTGTTCTCTGATCTGTCTGTTTTGATATCTGGACCACCAATTAAGGACCCTGGGGCATTGTTGAGATATGCTCTTCCTATTGATAATAAGGCCATTAGAGAAGTACAAAAGCCACTTGAAGATATCACAGAGAGTCTCAAGATTGCTGGAGTCAAGGCACTTGACTCTGTGGAAAGAGTAAGACATAAGATTTAAAGATTCTTATTCTTCAATCTGTAGAAGTGTATTGTGTATGCAGATTGTGCTTGGGATTTTGTGTTTCATTTCCCTTAGGGGTAGAAGCTGATTTACTTTACATGGAATGTAGAATGTGAGACAGGCATCTCGAGCTCTCAAGCAAGGGAAGACTTTGATCGTATCTGGTTTAGCTGAGTCAAAGAAAGAACATGGAGTTGAATTTCTTAGTAAGCTGGAAGCTGGCATAGATGAGCTTGAACTGATAGTACAGGATAGGAATCGGGATGCAGTTGCACCAAAGCAAAAAGAGCTTCTTCAATATGTTGGAGGGTAAGCATCTCGATTAAGAAATCACTTATATAAACCACACAAAGACCTTTATCCTTCCATAGGCAACAATAAGAACAGGATATTTTTTTCTTCTTCCTTGGAATAAATGAACGACAGATTGGTGGATTGCTTAAATGTTTTCACTATGTCATGATGCATTTCTCTAAGTTTCTATTCTATCTGCTTGTCATTAAGAATCTGAGACTCTGCAATTATTAGGACTGCCAAAAAATGCATAGGCGTGTGCTATGACAATATAAAGCACTTCATGTTCCTTAATCTGATCATAGGAACTGACAGAAACAAAGGGTTAGTTGCTTCAATGATACTAGTAGGTTTTACCTTAAACCTATGGGGCAAAGCAATTTAACCTTGCCATACTTCAATGTAATAAGAGAGCCGCATTATTTGTACAACCGGTAGATCACCACTTGTCCTGGTTATGTATAGCCTAACTGTGCCTAAAATCCGAAGGACTGACAAACTACTGTAATGCTGCAAAGTGTCATGTTTAGTTAGTCAGGTAGCCATTGAAAAACATTCATTTGGACAACCTGATATTGCATACTAGATTTGCAACCATTTTAGCACGATCCCTCTAGATTGATTTGGTTGAAAACCTGCTAGGTTTGATCTGTTTTGAGTGGGTGGAATCCAAACTCAGTCCAATTTAACGAACAGGCTTTCCTAGGCCTCTGGTAACATGGCTTTATCAGATGTTGGCAAAAATTGAATCCTCCTCATACCAGTGGAAAATTGAGGAGGACTTAGAAAATTAACCTTCTTGAGAAAGACTTTTCTCATATAGAACCTTTCATTGACTGCAGCTGAGATGTTCCTGGGACATTGCATTTCTGCAGTGTTGAAGAAGACATGGTTGATGGCTTCCCATTTGAAGTGCCCGAGGAATACCAGAATATGCCCTTATTGAAGGGGAGAGCAGCAGTGGATATGAAGGTCAAGATTAAAGACAATCCAAATCTGGAAGAATGCGTTTTCCACATTGTTCTTGATGGTTACAATGCCCCTGTAACTTCTGGAAATTTTGTTGACTTAGTTCAAAGGCACTTCTACGATGGCATGGAAATCCAGAGAGGTAAAAAATACTATTTTTGTTGGACATGCATTTTAGCTTGTGTTTTCCTTTTTAGCTATAGCTTGTTTGGTAAATAATGTTTTAGGCCTTCTCTAGCTATGTTTTAGAAATAAGTAGTAGGTACACCAGTTTCTCTCATAGAACAACAGGAAATGACAAGGTAATTCTTTATGAGAATGAATTGGCTGGATTTTATTTTATGTGATGGTAGCTGAATGATCTTGATATCTATAATTTTGTATGGGTCTGTTTGGACAAAATTCTGCGTAAAAACTTCTAAGAGAAAAAACAATAAAAAGAAAATATGAAACGAGCTTTGTTGTAAACTAAAATTAGTCTATGTATGAGCTCAATTTGTAGAAACTCTCTAGTATGGTTTAAATTCACCAAGATAATCTTAATTTTATTTTTTCAAATTTATACTTTGGGCAGCGGATGGGTTTGTGGTCCAAACTGGTGATCCTGAAGGCCCTGCTGAGGGTTTCATTGATCCAAGTACAGAGAAAACCAGGACAATACCATTAGAAATTACAGTGAATGGAGAAAAGGCACCTGTTTATGGGGCAACTTTAGAGGTAATCTTCAGCTGTTTATGGCTCTTGGGGCATGTGTACTTTTGTGCATTTCTATCAAAGACCTCATTGTATGATCAGAAGAAATAAGTGCTCTTTAATATTGTTAGTTTCTTGCGTGAAGTTTCACTTTATAACTTTATTTTGTACTTCCAAACATGTTCCTCTAACCGTCTCAGGGTTGAAAACTTTCTTATTTGCTGCTTTCAATAATTTGTTTGAACAGGAGCTTGGTCTATACAAGGCTCAAACAAAGCTTCCATTTAATGCTTTCGGTACAATGGCAATGGCAAGAGATGTGAGAATCTAGTCTTTGACATGGCTGTTCTTTAAGCATGCTAATATTCTTTTCTTGCTTTTACTTACTCCTTTTATTTTGTTGAATAGGAATTTGAGAACAACTCTGCCTCTAGCCAGATATTTTGGCTATTGAAAGAGAGTGAGCTAACTCCTAGTAATGCCAATATATTGGATGGTCGGTATGCTGTCTTTGGCTATGTAACAGAAAACGAGGATTACTTGGCAGACCTCAAAGTTGGTGATGTCATAGAATCTATTCAAGTAGTTTCTGGCCTTGATAATTTGGTGAATCCAAGCTACAAGATTGCTGGCTAGTGAACTTTCTAAGCTTTTGCTACAAATACCACGTGAGTGTTTGTTGTCACTTGCTTCAAGGCTATTCAGGAGTTCAGGCTACTGCAGTGGAAAGTTTACTCCCTTAAGTTTCTCACTGTTATCAAAAAAGCAAATTTTCATTTTACTAGAACCTAGCATTCAGTTAAACAGCTTGAGATTTTATTATGTTTTAAAACTATTCACCACCCCGGCTTGTAACTTTCATTCCACCAATTCATCAATAAAATTATGATTGTTCAATGAGGAAGTTGTGGGCCAATCTCTTGCAGTTTCTGGCATTCATCTGAAACTATTCATATCTGTGGAGAATTGTTTTATTTGTCTCTTCGAACACAAACATCAACTATGAATGGACTCATTATCAATTAAGCACAAAACCAAAAGCCTTATCATGGTTATTTTTACCTGAGTAATGACGTTACATAACTATATCCATTTATAGAGAAGTTCACATAATTCTTTGTACCATTACATCAATCATTAGACTTGGGCAATATTAAAAACTTATGCAACTCAACAATGGTGTTGATGAATGGTTCTATGTCTGAGTTTCTATATAGTATTTTCCTTCTTTTATCACGTCTGAAATATCGATGTATTATTTTCTGTCCGAAAGTGAAAATATTCTTCCACTATTTGTTCGGGAATTTGTTTAAAGGATTGAAGACAACACTGTACAATAGCATTTTATCAAATATTCTCTTTCACACATTCATGCAAGGAAAAAAAATATCTTAAGGGAACAAAGCATCTTTCTTTTGTGGTGGATGCTGCATCATCCAACTTGTATTCCGAATTTTACACTGAGTATGTGAAGGTCATTGTTTTCCCAACAGTTTTCCTCCTCATCTCCAACATCAGAAATGGTCAAGAATGTGCAGTGGAGCTTCTCTCTTTGCATATATTTATGCGATTTTCTATACCTGTCGTTGTGAGCTTCGACCATGGAAAGAATCTTTGAGCAGAAGTTGCTTCTAACATTTGAAATCAGACATATTTATGCAGTTCAAGCATGGCCTAGTGGGATGCAGAGCTGATTCAAAAGGGGTTCCCTTATTAGATGAACTTTCTTCTGAAGCTGTAACCCAAAAGAAGGTATACGGAACTTCCTTATTCTCTAGTTCTGTTGTTTAGCAAGGTAATAAATAAAGTGGAAGATATCATTAAGCTAAAAGATGACAGTTGTAGAACAAGAGAATTCTTCATGTACAGCTCAATCAGAAATTCTAAAGGATCTTATACATAGCATAGTTTCAGGGGAAGTGGCCCATTGACAAACTTTTTAGATGACCAGTGTTACAGCTTTAGATAATGTTTGTAAAAATTAGATCAACTGGTTTGCTATTAAAGAATTAAAAACCTCTCCAATCTGAGGATTATAAGCAAGCATCTGGAACTTCTTTCTTATCATATGGTCATAACTGTTGATATATAGCTTACCATTCTGAAGGGAATCAGATATTCTCACGAGATTCTTTACAATTAAAATATCATGTTAGATTTTACCATTTAAGAATTAATTATGTTGTTCCCGTTGCTCTTATTACTGGTGATGAACTCTAGTCCTTCATAAGTTCCTACACAATTTTATTGGTAAAAATAATTAACCACTACATCGTAAATTTTGAGGATAAGTAATATCTAGTCAACATGTTTCTTGTCTTGTTCTGATTCTCTATAATAGAAATAAACTTGAAGTAGATAACTTCAATATACTTGTCAGCAAGTTACCACTTAAAATGTCAATTGGATAAACAAAAAGCTTCCTCAATCTCAACAGATACATCTTTTACAGCCAAATTGTATATTTATTCCATATATTATAGGTGTCTTTCTGCACATGAGCAGATCTTCCCAAAACAGATCACTTGTAGGCTCATAGGACATCAAATGACCCCTTAGGACTTTGATATTAGTGTTGGAACAATCCATGCTACTACTGTCAAGTGTACAACTTAAACAGAAAATATTATAAAAATGGGTGCAATGAGGAGAGAGCACAATTAGCTTTACAAAAATTATAGCCCAACAAAGTAACAAGTAATTGCAGAGCTCATCATTAACTATGGCCTTCACAGTTTTTGTGTATGCATTCCATCCTGAGTCTTCCTTCCCTATTCCTTCAATGAAATAAAATACAAACTGATTTTCCAGAATGCTGTATATCATCCCTCCATAATCGATTTCCTTGACAGTGAAAAATCTTTCAAGGTCCTCGATAGCTGCGAAAACATAAACAACCCTGAGGCTGATCAAGAGGGATCATACCTCCACCCTTTGAAGTGTCAATAGCTTCCAACATGGACACCACTTCATCCATTTCTGGCCTCTTGTCAGGATTAGCATCCCAGCATCTTTTCATCACATTTGCCAGAGAGCTAGGGCAACATCTTGGAATCTCCGGCCTCAGATTCTGCAGTTCCACAGATTCTAGTTAAAATAAAAACAGCTACTATGGATGCATAAACATCAGATATGATTGTTAGCAAATACTACCTCTTTCCCATAACTATATGATGTTTAAGGTTAAAGCACATGGATTATGGAATGTATAATGGAAGTAAAAAAAATACTATATTTGACTTTGAACAAAAATGTCCTTATTTAAGATCATGAGAAAGAATTAGACTTTGGATTTTGAAAACATCACTTGTCAGAGGTAAAAGTTAGTTTATGCTGCTGACAAAGTCACTTAATACACTTCATATACCTGCCGTACTACAGCTGATGTCACTTCGGAGAAGCTAAGGTCCGGATATGGCATGTCACAGCAGTATATCTCCCATAAGCATATGCCAAAACTGTACACGTCACACTTTCTATTGTATGGATTACCATTTAGAACCTGCTCAATTTCTTCAGGTAAGATTTTCATACATACAACATTTGTTACTATTTCAACAAAACATGGATTACTTATGCAAAACCAAGCTATTTATGATTGTAATATATGTAGAATATATGCCAAGGATTGTGTTTAAAGAGAGTAAACTGTCAATTATAGTTAAATGAATGACTCGTATTGAAGAGAGTCGTCATTAGAAATAGATGCTGTAAATATCTAAAGATTAGTGATATGCTGAAGTTCAAGATCTTATTAATTGTAAATGGGACCTTCTGACGTAGAGAGTTCTTCCAGTACTATGTATCAGAACCAACATGGATATATAGATAATTGATGGGTGAATTATAAAACAAAGGAATGCCTGACAAAAGAATGGACAACAGTTATTGAACAATACAATGTCTTATTTTTCCAAAAAAGAAAAAGGTAAATATTTTAATCAAGAACTCGTTTTAGTGATTTTTCACTATATTTCTAAGAGCAGGATGATCGTCTCAATTCTTTCACAATTAGTTAGACAACAGATTTGACCACATTTAACACGTCCAAGAGTTTCAAAAATTTGTATATGCAGAGCCAAGAACTAGACATTAATTAGTGTTTGAAACAAATCCCAAAAGTGCACAAGAGAGAGATGTTTTCAAAGGAATTGGAGCATATACCTCAGGAGCCATGTAACCAAGGGTTCCAGTTTCACCTGTCATGTCATGAGGATTGGAGGCCTCAATCCGAGCCACTCCAAAATCAGCTATTTTCAAGGTTCGTGTCTTGTCCAGAAGCATATTTTCTGTTTTAACATCTCTGTGGACAATCTTCTTTGTATGAAGATAGCTCAACCTGTAAAGTAAATAATAAAGAGTTCTCAGGCTTAGAAAAAGAAAAAAGCTTATTCTCTTGAGCTTATATGACACAGATAAGGCAAAAAGATTGGACCCTCTTGCAAGGTCAAGAGCCAGTTGAACAACCACTTTAAAAGCCAGCTTCCTTCTTCGGTTTTTAATAAGATAAGTCTTCAGAGCGCCTCCAGGACAATATTCAACAACAACACAACAAACATTACTTGGCATGCCTATATGACCGTTTTCCGTTTGTAACTGTAGCTCTGATGTTCCCATTGTTGCCCCAATAAACTGCAAAACGGATTTGACAGTAAGATGATTATCCCATAAATGTTTGAAGTTATATGCAAATTTCATGCATTACTTATGGGGGAACGTGAAGACCAGACCAAATTTCTGCCCTATACACTTGCACAGGTTTTTCCCCCTTGGTGCAGATCTTAATGCACCCACCCAACTACCACTTAATCCTTTTCCCATGCCCCAACATATTAGAGACAAAACAGAAAATAAATCTTAGAGAATTTATTTGAGATTCTGACAATGTTGTAGTCCTAGAATGTTTTCCCACATTCCAGATTGAACATAGTCCAATATTAGCCTCAAGTAACACATTAAACTCAAGATCTCCATCATCATTTATCTTCCCTCTTTCATTTTGTTCATCATCATTTGACTCAGTAGCAAGTAACAGAACTTAAACAGCCTGTTAAAAGAAGTTAACCGTCCCCCGGCACAAGATAAAGGACAAACATGATTAAGGCAAAGTGAAAATGAAGGAGAAAATATTACCTTGGTTACATTAGGATGGTCAAGCTTGTGCCAAACAGCAACTTCTTGAGTAAACGCCGCTCTCAAAGAAGCTATTTCAGCATCTGATCGATGTCCCTCTTCTCCCCAGTCAAGGAGCTTAACTGAAAAACAAAATGGAAGATTGATTGCATGTTATGAAAGCAGAAGGAGAGCATATGCATGCGCATTCACAAGTTAAACTGTTCATTCATCTAACAAGTTTAGCATCAAGGAACTGTAAAAGATAATAAAGTTTAGCATATTGTTATTATCATGAAAATCATGAAATCTTAAAAAGGCATTGCCATCACTGATGATTTTACCTCTCACGAGAAGAGCTTCTGTAACTGGCTACCACTAGAAGAATAAGGGGCACAACAGTAATAACTAAGAACACAAGAAAGTTGAAAATGAAATAAACACTAAAGTTCATGCACATAACTGTCAGACAACTGGATCTTGTGAATTCCAGGGAAAACAAAAAGAAAAGGAGTAAAGGGTACTCAATCTTGTGAATCACGGATTGTGCAAATCCTGATCCACAAAGTTTCAATGCTAGGCAGTTATGGCTAACCAAACACTATCAACTTGGATGCCTTCTCAAAGAACTTGGGGAAACAAAAAACAGCAGAACAGAGTCATGTCCAAGGAAAAGTTGTTGTTTGATTGCAAAGGTAAAAGTAAAACAAAATCACAAGCAGGAACATGAAAAATAAAACTTAAGCAGTGGATCTGCAGACCACATAATACATAACATTGAACAACTCTTTCAAACCCTTCATAACACTCCCATTGAGAGTTAAGCAAGACATCGTTGATAATGCACTTGCCTATCAAGTGAAACCTTGAAAATCGCACAAAAGAAGGCCTAAAAACCAAAAATCCTACAGTTTGGGAGCATGTGCACATTATGCAAGTACACCTTAAAAGCACCAACTGCATGAACTTCCTCAAGTGAATAAAACTTCCCCCTTGCACATGGGCGTGGTGTTAAACAATACAGTGCAAGAAAGGGAGGGAAAAACAAACCATGCATGTTTTTTCTCCCTCTGTCTTTCTAGACTTGGTCAGTTACATAATAAAACAAAGAGACAAACATCAAATGAAAACTCAAAACACTTCAAGCATGAGACCAAAACAAGAGAGTGTACTACCTGCAACATCTTGTCCGTCATAAATCCCACGATGAACTGTGCCAAAAGTGCCACGGGCAATGACAGCCTTGATGACAAGCTTAGAAGGGTCAATCTCCCACTCTTGTCTGCTTCTTGTGGACCTTCCTTCAACCTCCTCTTCCTCCTTCTCCTTGTTCTTCTCCATAGTCCATGCTCTACTAAGATGCCTCTGAAGCTGCTCATCCAAGCTCTTCAGATCTATCTGATCCGCTCTCACATACCCCCCACTCTCACTCTTCTTCATCTCTCTCACCTCTTCTCTTCCTCCCCCACTCCAAAATAAAATTCACCACACCCCACTATGGACTTTGACCCTCGAGCCACTCAAAATCATCAAAAGATGCTAACTTTACGACCAAGTTCTGGTCTTGAACAAAATTTCCTTGGTGGGTCTCTCGTGTCTTTCCTCTTCTACTACTGTATGCTTATGCTGCCACTGCAAGTGCTGCTGCTGTTAAACCTGTGGTGATGTTGAGGTCCTAAATATAACACTCTCTCACTCTCTCACTCTCTCACTCTCTCTCTCTCAATCATCCATGTGGGCACATGGATTTTGCCTGAAGACGACGTGTGTTTCTGCCCCACTTTGGTTCCCTCCGATTAACAAAACCTTCAACTTCTTCTAATTTATTGAAACCAAAGATCTCTTTCTGTGCGTCTCTGTGGCTCTCTCTTGTTTGGTGTGTCTTTGTTTTTCTGTATTCTTTTTCATTTTCTTCTATTTTTATTTTTCATTGATGGCATTCACGGTTGTTGCACCTTTACATGTTCCCATCCCTTTCGGACAAGTTGTTTGGCTTCATCAATGGGTGATCATGCAAACAGTTAAAGGACTCACTTTGTCACAAAGGCAATTGTCTAACTTCTTCTAATCATCATTCATCTTTGTAACATATCTATGTTTAGAGTTAGAGAATATATTTTTTTCAATGCTAGCATATTTATTGATTGAGATTTCTTTCTTAATACATACATACCCTTTCATGTACAAAGATAATGGAATTAAACTATTCATTACATATTTACAAAATATAATAACTTTTCAACAATATGATATTGATAACTTGGATAAAAAAAAAAATCTCACTCTTTAGACTCCTATGCTAGATAAAATTGTGGCTTTGGTGAAAAATAAGAGTACATACATCCTGATTAAATTTTGGAGATTAATTTTTTGAAATATTAAAATTTATTTTTAGGATGCACTTTTTTCCTTGAATGGAAGATATTTGAAACTGATATACATTTGTTAAGAAAATCATATTTTAATTTAGATGTAAAGGTAATATTTTTAAACTATTTTAAAAATATTAATGTAAAAGTAATTACTCTTTTGGTAAAATAAATAATTAAAGAAAGAGATAATTTAAAAAAGGCTTATAAAAAGATAAACAAAGATTAAAACAATACCTTATATTTAAAAAATTCAAATTTCAATTTGTAATATTAAATTGTTAATTACATGTTATATGTTTAATAAATATGACTATTTGTCCACCATTGTAGGTAGCATTTCACTTAGATGAGTCCAACCCTTGATAGAATCAAATAATTTTTAATTTGGTGAAGGTGATGGTTTCATTAATTTACACTCTGACCATCATACAGGGACAAAACAGAGTTTTGCTTTTGTTTTTCCTTATTGTTTGTGACAGGTCGAATCAACATATAATATATCCAATATAAACAATAAGACAGTAGCAGCAAAAATTGTAGAAAAACCAATGGATTAGGTTCGTGATAGAGAGAGGATGTTCATTTAATTATTAAAATAATTATTTAGGACTAGTTTGAAATTCAAAACGAGTTCTCTTACATTTTTCATGTTGTTTGATTTTATATGGTTAATTAATTCTTTGATGAGAGCCCGAAGATAATTGAAAAATAACTATCTTTTTGCCTTATTACTTGACACATAATCTAATTTAGTATAATGATATATGGATATAATACCTTAATAGAAAAACAAAGGAGAGAAAATAATAAAAACAAAGTGAGAAAACTATATATAATAAGTAATATGACGTGAGTACGGAGTTTAGGATTTAAGTTTAAAAAACATGATTAATTATATTTTTATTCTTTAGATGGTTTTGTTTTGTTTTTTCCTTTTCAAATTTTGTTTTATTTAGGTTACTTTCTTTTTACAAAGTCTTAAGTTTTTTATGACCAATGTTATTATTATTTCTTTTTTTGACGTGACAAAAGGAGTGTTAAGTTTTCAATTTAATTAAGACTATTTTAGGTTGATAAAACATTTAAATAGTCTGGTAAGACATTAAGTTAGTCTCTTAAGATTTACTGAGAATTTAGATAGTTCAGTGAGAAGTTTAAATAACTCAAATTTTGGTAGAAAGTTTAGATAACTTGAGAGCAGTTACTGGATTATTCGAATTATTTAAGTTTTCCATGTATCTTATTGGTTATCTAAATTTTCCACCAAAGTTTTCCTTATACCTTGCTGATCTATTTGGAATTTTCATTAAACTATCTAAGATTTTTATACATTTTATCGAATTATATGACTTTTCACTAAACTATCCAAATATCTAACTGACATGAAAACACAGTACAATTGTCTTAAACAACTTGAAGACATGATACACTATTTGTCACGTAAAAAAAACTAATAATATTACTTATAAAAAAAACTAAATCTGTGACTTTCTAAAATGAAAAGACTTATATTAAATAAAATTTGAAAGAAAGACGAAAAAAATATAAATAATTTAGAGACAAAAATATATTTAATGCTAATTTTTTTAAAGTAACTAATAGTAATTATATGAAAATAATAACATATAAAATAGTCAAATAAAATTAAATATTTGTAGTAAAATTTAAGCAATGTATTGATGAATGATATAATAACAATTAAAGAAAAGCAGTAAATAGTAATTATATGAAGATAATGACATACAAAATAGTCAAACAAAATTAAATATTAGTATGAAAATTAAGCAATATATTTGGATTAAAATTGTTATATACTAAGAGATAAAAACAAGTCATATCAGACAAAACAATAACAATTTGTTTTTTTGCAGAAAATACACGAATGGTTTACAATTTTTAATTTTTAGAGAAGTTTCGTGTGTTGAAAAATTGTAATTGTTATTTTATGTTCATTCTACACCTGTGTGTGCATTCATGCATCTATTTAAAATAAACGATAAATTTTGTCTGCGGATAAATTTATTTTGAAAATAAATGACAGAGTTTAATTCTTCTTATTACAAACATAAAAGAATTATTTCTGTGATAAGTATGATGATAAACATAACTTCAAAATTTAATCATTGTTAAAACCATCAACTTTATTATACATGGAAATTTAAATTTTAAAAATATGTTATTATGATTTTCTTGAATTTTAAAAAATATATATTTTAGTTTAAAATTTTGAAAACATGCATTCTTATTTTCTAAATATTTAACGAACTAAATGATTTTTTAAAAACACATTTTTTTATCTAAAAAATTGTTTTAAATGCATATTTTTTTTAAATTGAAAATATTAAATATTTAAAAAATTAGAGAATCAAAATAATATTTATTTCAAATCCCAGATAAATCAAACCTTAATATTCAAAGGGATAAAACAAACCCCAAAACATATATGCATTCCGCAAAACTCATTATGCTGATCAATATGAAATTTTTTGGTGAGACATCCATGCATGCATTCAGGTGACGAGAAAAAAAAAGTGTTTTTTCTTCTTTTTGTTTCTGTTGTAGTCATCATTGAAATGAATTTTCATAATTCGTTTTTTCCTAGACTATTTTCTCACCGTTAATGTCAATTTGACTTCCTGCATGGCTTAGTACAAACCAAATGTCTCATTAGTATTGGCTTCTTTTAAGACTTCTTCTAATAAAGGAAGGAAAAAGCTTCTTTAGACTGAAAGAGAATTTCAGTGACAACCTAGAACTGGTGATCATCTGGGGAAGGTTACACTTAAATTTTCATATACTTTGTTCCAACAAAAGCATGAGAAATTTAAAATACAAAAAAATAAAAAATGAGAACATAAAGAAGAAAGTGAGTTTTGGCCATCAAATGTGATATTCTATGTTACCCTATAGGAGAAATAAAAATAAACAAAAATAAAAGTACCTTATGTGAAATAACATAGTCTCAAGAAGATGTAATGGAAGAATCAAACTAATTTTCAATGGGCATCTACATAACCTAGGATCACCACATCACCATATGTGACTGAAAAATGAAATATGAAACTTATAAGGGAGAACCAAAACCAATGATTTCTGTTGAATTCGTTTCACTTTGAGATGCTTTCAAATTTTCAATGATCACGATGTTGTAGTCGGTGTAACACTTTGGAATCATGAGTACAAAAAAGTTAACACGTTATCATAATTTAGGATACAGGCTGGACTTGATTTATCATCACCAATCAATAAATAAATAAATAATATTCAATTCTAGATATCTATTCCAAATTTAAGAAGGGCAAATGAGGTGCTATGGCATATTGAACTTATTGAACACTCACATCAAACATCACCGACATCTAGAATTTCAACAAAATTTTAAATGTTAATAAATAGCGGAGTTTATGTTTGTATGACAAGTCTCATGTGTGTTTGTGAAGTTTTATTGAAAAAGAAAATACTAAAAAGGAAATATGAAGTTTTAGGCATTTGCTTTGCAATGAATTAAAAGGGTAAGCAACATTGCTGTTTGTATGATGATGTGCTTAATGCTTACCCGTGAATGCCAACTTTGGACTTTAATGTGACCAAAAAGATGTCTCAGAAGTCTCAACATAGTCATGAATCACGAGGCCAAGTTTCAACTGAATCGCAAAATGCTCGAGATTTTTATTAAGAGCTATCACTACTAAGTAGTAACACCCGTGATCTCAGAGGCATGACCATCAAAACCTAAAATTAGGGTGCCTCTTCCCAACACACACAATGAAAAAGTTTGATTTAATACCATTTTGGGTTTTCAATTTTTTCATATTTTTTGCTTTAAATATCTGAATAAATTTGGTTAAAATTTTTTATTCCTATATTTCCTAGGGACTTGTCACATCAATTGCTAGTTTAACAACACATTTTTTTAGTAATATGTGTATTTGATTCGTGTTTCTTTCTACTCTTTGATGGCATTATTACAGGTTAATATGATTTAAGAAGGAAAAATTCAGCAAAAATCACATCAGTGATTTACGCATGAAATGTGTTAAGCTATCAAGATAAGCACCGTGGGCTATGACTTAGCTTTAACACCACAAGTTTTCTTAGTCACGAGACGCATATGCTTTTAGATTTTTCTGCCATAAGGAGTCAACTTGGCAATCGAGCATTATTTCCTGGCCTTGGGGTCAAATCCCACGATCAGTTTTATCTAAGAAAGGATTTGTCCTACATGAAATTAAGTTAATTAGATGACTTTTTCTTCCAACTGGACACAATTGTAGTACACAATGAATGCTTAGTGGTTAGTAGCCTTAAAAGGGTGGATTCTCATCCATGAAGAGTGGACCAATTTGTCATCGACATGAGATTTCAGAAACATCTGCAAGTTGAGACTGCCAACTAGCGGTGACAAGAAAATATTGCTCTCACTGCCAAATACAGCTACATGAAACTGTTGCACTTAACCACTGTTATATATGTAATTGATTCTTTTGATGTGATAACTCTAGTACAACCTTCAGAGTGTGTCACATTGTTCTCTGTGGACTTACACTATATTTCATTGTGTTAAGTATAGCAAAAAAGGGTGAGCGTGAGACAGAATAGAGGCAAAAGAAAAAAAAAATAGCATCATGATTATCATACATTTTCCCTCATAAAATTGGATTGTAACGTCGTTTCTTCTGTGGTGTTGCATGCGCCTGTGTTTTTATCCCATATGTTTTCAATTGAAAATTTTCAAAAGCCTCTGAAATTGCCTGCACCTATAGGATTACACAAGGCAAGGTTAGTGAAGCCAACCTGAATGTGTAAAGCAAAGAAGTTCAAACAAGCATAGGATAAACTAACTAACCAGTTCTGGCTTTTTGGCGTACACCTTAACTATCATATCTTGGTAAGATGTAGGTAGCAAGTGGCTTACGCGGTCATCAGGTATTGTAAATTTCTCATTGCTTTCATAGTCCTGAATACATTATTGAACCAGGAAACTCAATAGAAGTAGCATAATTCAATTCCAAGCTAAACACCATGATAAGGACCAAACTAAAACACTTTAAATGTTTCAATAATTTTAATATCCTAACAAAACCAACTAAAATATATATGATTAAAGAAATATTTTGATAAAAAGATAGGTAGGTAGGTTTGTCCATGTACCTTGAAAAAGTGGATACTGCCACAGAAACATGCACCAAAAAGAGAGAAAATAATATATTAGGACAACATATTAGGAAACTAAAACAAACTAAAGGTCTATATTCAGCTAGCATGATTATTCTTCACTCAATACCTTTCCAGGGGATTATGCTTTCCGCGAGTCAAATCAATTTTTACATTACAGACCGCTATATCCTCCTCTTTCAGTGCAACTCCACCACTCTTCTGTCAAATGACATAAAAAACAAAATGGAATTCCTCAATGATGAGAAACAAAATCAAAATTAGATGCCATTTGCAAATGATAAGGGTTAACCAGATTGAAGACCTGAGAGCAAACAATATCTTGAGCAGTGACCTTCTTAAAATTGTCCAGCATATCTTTTGGTACAGGGTACTCATTACAAAACTGCACAACAAAATTCATCCTTAGATTCGAAAAAACTAAATACAAAATTTAATAAATACGACATTGTTAATCACACAAGCATTTTAGACCAATGTAATGTAAATTTAGACACATCCACCCAAGTTTACACGGAATTTGTGTCAAACAGCTTCAGAAAATACCACTACCTAATAGGTGATTGCAGCAGGTAATGATAACTATCACAGAAAAGCAACAGGTTAGAAACATGCCTGGTACAAATTCCTCCTTCGAATGCGCAAGATCAACTCCCTAGCCTCCTTTAGTTCTTGACTTGGACTTGTCTCAATAGTTTTAACTATTGTGTCATCCAGCTGCATTTTTTTAAGTAAACTACATTTTATTATTAAAACGAGCATTGAATAAATGTTTTTAACACAAGCTCATTAGTAAGAAGCCCTTGTAACCTTCCAGTACTGAGAAGGATCATGTATGTTAGATGAAATCTCCAAATAACTATTAGCGAGAACAAGTGCATCAACCATCATAAGCTCCATTGCCTGAAAACATCAAGATGGGATTAGAAACTGTAAAAACAAGAACGGTAAGTTTATGGATATTAAATAGACGGGAAAATGGGATGAAAGGCAGTGATCTACATCTACCTAAAATAAAATAATCTTCCAGACAAAATAGCTACGTACCTTCACTTTTGGATGTGTATAAACCGTTCTATACAGATCAGCACGAGTGGCAAACATTTTGTGGATAGTAAGGTCTAGCAAATTGCACAGCCAAGAGCAAAGAACTATTAGAAACACTATTTAAAGGAAAATCAGAAATGTATTATGAAAAAATGTTTTGAGGAATGACACTAACAGTCCTTAGCACGATAACAAATTTCATCATCCAAAACCCACATTGTCTCCAATAACCTGTAGGTAAATTACAATTTAAGATGCTAGAAGTAATACATGACCTTTATTTAAGTTTACTTTCCAGCTAAGAAGAATTATCAAACTACTGATAAGAATTAACTCATTTTGAAGAAATTCATGAAACCTTTGAAATTCAAAATTACATCCTAGACCACAAGCTCGACAGTCACGGGGAATATAATCAAATCTGCAAAGCAATAGTTTCCACAAAGTATTACAATATGGCATAACTCATGCTCAGATACTCAAAGAATACATGAAGGAGAGTATGTGAACAGGATCAATAAACCAGATTTGACAGCTAAATTTTCTGTTTACTTACTTGTCAACATCAATTCCATTTCGCCCATTCGCAACAATATCATACAAGAAACTTTTCTCACTTGAGCTCTAAATAACCAACAATTGGGAAAAAAATATAAAAGAAAAAGGGTAACAAATAAATTTGGTACGTAGCATGAAAAATATAAAATAGAATAAATTAAAAACCTTACCCTTGGAGGAGCAAATTCAGAGCTTGCCAATATCATATCCTGCCAACATCAATCACTTACTTACGAGAATGAAGATGCAAACCACTTTCTACTTTCCATTTATATGAGAGATTCAATATGTTTTTATGCAGAATAAGTGAACAAATATTTGAGAACATAAACCAGCGTAATTGCTCTTTCAAATTAGTATATCCACACACAGAAGTGGAGAGGGGAAAATGGATGCTACACAGCCTTCTAAATATGTTTTGAAGATGTCTACGGCAGAGCTTGAACACACATTTCCTACTTATATGATTACTATTGAACAAAGAAGGCAAATATTCTCAACAAGATGTACCTTGACTATCTGCACATTTAATACATTATATATATATATATATATATATATATATATATATATATATATATATATATATATTTATTTATTTACATTTAGAAGAATTACAGTGCTTCTAAACTAGAAGAAAGTTGTTCCCAGGTCTACACTGCCTAATCACCCAATTTATTACTTACACTGACAACTTTGCTAATTTATAACAGACATAATGTTTATGATGGTTAAGGAAGTGATGCTCAAAATCTAAAGACACTTAATCTAATGCAGGAAAGGAAACAATGGTAAGCCAGTAGCTTTACCTTGACCGTTTTTATCATCTGAGAGTCAACATCAATACAGTGTTCATCAACAATATAATCGACCATATAGACAGACATTTGTTCATGAGACCTACAACATAAAAAATATGACACACATTAAATGAATTATGGTTATAAAATGATTTTATAAAAAATCAGATAAAACATAATATCTAAACCGAGGACTTTACTGACAGAAGTACAACTTTTCTCTAAACATTACAAGGCGAAAATACAGAGAAAAATGAAATAAATTAGATCATTAAATGCAAAATTGTATAAAAATGGTAAAAATAAGATTACCAATCAGAACCATTGATAACTTGGGGAAGAAACTCCCGTTCAAACAAGTGACTGAAAGGACCATGACCCACATCATGCAGAAGTCCTACAGAAAATAAGGTATCCGGAGTAAAAATTATTAAGAAATTATATTGGATTAAAACCAACGGCAGTTCCATGAAACATGAGATACCTGCAAGCTTCACTGTTTGAATATCAAATCTATCAATACCAAGATCCAAGCCCTGCATGATCATAAGCACAGATTAACGTCCTGTCAGAGAGACCGTACCTTTAAAATGATAAAATACTTCAATAAAATTTTATACCTGATAATTATTAAGCTTTTCCACACATTGACCAGCTAGCCAATACACGCCAAGAGAATGCTCAAATCTGGAATGCACAGCACCTGGATAAACCATGTGCGTAAAACCTGAAACATAAAAACAAATTGATTTATTGGAGAGATTAAACATACTGAATATTAAAAGGGGATATCAAGCCATGTGAGCATCATGGCATGAAAGAGTTTGAAGCAGCATTTTAAAAACTACATTTCACAACTACTGTCTTCCTGTTACAGGTTACATGAAAATGACAGGAACCACCTTGTAACCAAAGAAATAAACTTATTATCTTGTGAGAGACCAAATGGATATTTAACACTATCCTCGATATATTCTATTGCATTACAAGGGAAACTTTTTATCTATAGAAATAGATTTATTACAGCCAATGGTTATCAGGGAATCAAATAATGGACATCCTTGTGTTAGTTATGTCATAACATAAAATGCATCATAAAATATTCAAGTTTCCGCTAAAATTCAACTTGTGTTTCATCTCATCTATTCAACATATACCTTCGTGGGACTTTCAACATACTATAAACAGGCATATAATAATTTCAAAAAACTCACACACACATACACACTAACAGATTCACATGCTAAAGCAAAATCTGTGTAAAATAATCTTGTTTAAACACAAAAGCAGTTTACCTATACCAAATTGTCAAGCTATAGTCTTGAACATAGTATCATTTGAATATCAGAACTAAGCTATACAGCAAGATAAATGAACTTCCAAAACTCCAAAACCTGTTTTACTATATACATGCATGATACTCTTTTCCTGCAAGTAAAACTTATTAAAAGTACTCAACATTTCATGACACACACATGAAAAATGAGTATTGATGACCAATAAATTCGGTATTATTTTAAATTGAACTTAAGACGAAGATCATGGCATACTTCACAAAATACATTTGATACCCCAAAGCAGTAAAACCAACTTTCCCATGAAATTCCCCAGCTAGCGGACATTCAAAATCCTCTTGCCTAAAAGGAGAAGCCAGGATACCTAGCATTTAAAACAAAATAGCATAGCAGTCCAACTTAATATTTGATAGTTTTTCATGAACTAACCTGATTAAACTACAAAACAAACAAATTAAAATTATCACTAAGCACACACGATGTCCGGAACGTTCAAAACATATTCCTGTCATGATTCTTAAAAATGGTCCAACACTGCAAATTTGGCCACAATTTCAAGGTCTTTTTTGACTCACCAGGACCACAACCGTGGCTGCATTAGCCATATTTTCCTGCAATGTCCTGAAATGTAAAGGATCACATCGAAACCATGACCACAACAACCCTTGAAAATCTTGGTCCCACTCTAACCTAATTTCCTACATAACTTCCAAGCAGTAAGGTCTTTCATGCTACGTATCCCACCATTGACACAACAATTCAAGAATCTAAAAGCAAAAAAATTATTTGTGAGTTCACAAGGAAAATAAAATGCATTAAAGACCCTGCCTAGAATAAGAAGCATGCAAGTGTATTTAATTTCAATTTCAGGAAGCTTCTAATTTCTAAACAACTCTCTTATAATTGGATTCAAGAAACGATTATCAACTCACCTAGTTGTTTCAACTCGCGAAGCCTCTGAAACTGCTCAGTATCTATGAACTTCAAACTAAGCTGCAAAACCGAACAAAACGCAAAAAAAACAAATCAGATTAATTAAGAATAATAATAATATGCTTCAGTTTCTTCCTAGCTACAGGAAAATAAGATTCGAGAAACGAAACGATTCAACTGTAATTGGAAATTACGGGATCGAGATAAATGTTGCCATGGACGTTGTCGTGAACGTGCTTGCAGAACCTGGGACCTGAAACGACGTCGTAGGAAGGTGGCAACGAAACGTCGACGTTGCTATATGCCCCCATATCTTCCTTCCTTTCTTCCTCCGTTATCAACTCCACACTGTCAATTCACCTTCTCTCTGTCTTTAGAATCTCAACTTTCAAATTTAAATTAACGAGTACCACTATTTATACTGTAAATAATAATGAATATATTTAAAATAAAAACAATTGTTAAATAATTATATTATTACCAATCATCATTTTTCATAAAATAAATATTTGTTTTTATCTCACTAAACCTTTTTAACGCATTTTTATTTGTGTATCACTAATTTATTTGATACTTACAAATTACATTTTGTATAAAATAATTTATTTAATTGGTAACCTTCAGGAACAATTTTTTCTGACACCTTATTTAAAATTGAAATAATTGTTCGCACGTGTCATAAAAAAGCATGGTTGTTACACTCTGTAAACAAAAAACGCATGGTCGTTACACAATTTGTTATTAAAAGTGAAGAATATGTTGCACGTGCTTGTTGAGGCTAATAATATTTTAGTATTTAACAAAAGAAAAAGAAAAACTAATCAAAGAGTAAATTGTATACGAAAACTGATTCACTTTTTATCTGATTATACAGTAATCACTAGTTTGTTTGCTCACATAGATAGAATTAAAAGTGTGACCTTAACTTACTAGATTTAATTCGAAATCTTATTGTTCCATTATTATATTATATTTGTTTGGATTTTATGAATAATGTTGCTTATGTATTTTATTATATTTTTAAAATTTTATATATTTTATTATTCATTAAATGTTTGTTGACCAGATTGTAGGAAAATTAAAAGATGTAAATGATGTTTTTTAAAATTTGTAAGAAAACAATATCATTTTTTACATTTTTTTTACGATATATCAACATTTAGATTTTTTCCTTTGCGAATTAATAAAAATTCTCTTAATTTTTAATCTTTTTTAAGTTGATTTTATTGCATAGATAGTGTTGAATTGGGCTTAGGAGTAATAAAAAAAATAGTGCAATATTACTGTGAAAATAAAGAAGACAACGAATAAAAATTCGTTAAAACAATAATAAAATAAAGGGTTATATGTTTTTAGTTATTAATGGATATATTTATTTTAATTATTAATTGAAGATAAATGGATACAGTTAAATAATAATGTATTAAACAATATAAATATTTCAAATACTAATTTAAAATGCTATATAACATGTTAAAATAATTTTACGTAATTGTGTTAAAAATATTATATTTATTTTGTTTCGATATTTAAAAACAAAAATTATCAAAATCATGACTCCAAGTTTAAAAATTAAAAATATATTTAATTCAAAAATAAATATGAAATGATATTTGATATATTTACTATCAAGCATGTAGGGGTATCCTTATTATATACTTTGGTACTTATCTAATAAGTAGAGATTTTTCCTTTAAATGGTTCCAAAATTCCCTGCTTTTGAAATCTGGTTACGAGAAGTTTGACCGTGGGGAGTGATTTGCTGTATCTTTCCCAAATGGCTACTTTGGGCTCACTACGTTGAAAATTTGAATCTCACAAATTTCCCTCTGGAACTCGTCTAGAGCTCTGTGCATTTCTGGTTTAGTGATGCAAATGGGTCCAAGGGCTTGATTGCAAAATCAGCTTATGGCCCAGGGGCTTTTTTTCAAGAATGAAAAAGAGAGAAAAGGATTGAAATCCAAATTTATAAAAGAAAAAGACTATCTAAGCAAATCTGACTTTATTCTATTCTTTTAACTTTTTCTAAAGAACACAAGAATTATTATCTACATTAAAACACTACTAAAAACAGCTTTTTAAGGGATTTTTCAGAAAACTCTAGTTTTTATACAAAAACAAAAATCTAACCTAATTCTAGAAATTTACAAATTAAAAGAAACTAAAATTAAAAATTATGAAGAAAAAAGGAGAAAAAAATAGAGTGTTTACACACCCCACACTTGACATTGCCTTTCAGTTTACAGGACACGAGAAAAAGAAAATAGATAAAATAGACTCAAAACAACAAAGAGAAACTCTATTTACACAATTGTACTGCAGATACTTAAATTATTTGATGAGTTGGTGTTCCTTTAACGACTTTGTCGTGTTTGAGGGCTTTAGGTTATTGTCTAGGCAATTCAATATTTGAGGACTTTAGGTTTAGATAATTTGGTGACTCATTTGAGAACATTAGGTTACTTTCTAAGTAGTTTGGTATCTCGTTTGAGAATTTTAGGCTAACTTTGTGTTTAGATTACCATTCAAATAATTTAGATATCATGTTTGCAGGATTTTGTTATTGTTTAAGTAACTTGAGTGTCGTGTTTGTACTCTTTACTTATGTTACATTCTAGATAATTCGGATGTTGTGTTTATTGATATTTTTTGTAACTCTTGACGTTTTCTTTTAAAATTTTATGCTCACGAATAAAGACGTATATTAAAAGAAAAGAAGACATTTATTAGAAAAATAAAGTTTGTATAAGTGGATTGCATTCTTTATCCTAAGGATAAGCTTTTCTTTAAGCTCTTTTAGCTTATCGACTCCATTCTAGAGAGAATCCGTAATGCAATTCAATCCGAATTACAATCCCAATAGTGTACAAGCTTTCTTTCTAGGTTGTAATGGATATCCTATGAAAAGCTATGGCTCACAATGCTATATAAAAGATATTATGTTTTTCTCTCTTTTATTTTTCCTAGTATCTCATCAATATATAAATATATAATTTTTTAATAATAAAAAGAGAGTGATAATACCTTCAACTCATGATTTATAAGTGTTAGGATATTTATCCTATTTATCATGATTATATTATGTCTAGGGTTACTCTAATTATCATGATTATATTGTGTCTAG
>NC_028351.1:1471584-1474072 GCF_000741045.1 Vigna radiata var. radiata | reverse complement strand
ATTATGGATCTCGTCCAAAGGTGTCCTGTGTTGCTGCTCCTAATCCTAAAGTGCTACATGATCGACTTGGCCATCCTCATTTGTCCAAATTAAAAAAGATGTGTCCTNAACTTAGTGGTCTCCAAACCTTAGAATGTGAATCATGTCAATTAGGAAAACATGTTAGATCTTCCTTTCCTAAAAGGTCTCANTCAATATGTAATTCTAGTTTTTCCATTATCCATTCTAATATATGGGGACCTAGTCGTATCTCCTCCGTTGGTTTTATATATTTTGTTACCTTTATTGATGAATATTCAAAACGTACTTGGGTTTATCTTATGAAAAATCGTTCTGAATTGTTAGCTATCTTTACATCTTTTTTGAATGAAATCAAGAATCAATTTGGTCAAGTAATCAAAATATTAAGAAGTGATAATGCAAAAGAGTATTTCTCATCCCCCTTTTCTGCCATCTTGAGTTCCCATGGTATCTTACATCAGTCTACTCGTCCTCATACACCACAGCAAAATGATATAGCAGAACGAAAAAATAGACACTTGGTTGAAACTGTTCGTACCCTTTTGCTCGGTGCCCATATTCCTGTCTATCACTGGGGAGATGCCATCTTAACTGCATGTTATCTTATTAATAGGATGCCCTTCTCCTCTCTTGATAATAAAGTCCCTTTCTCCATTTTGTTTCCTAATGATCCTCTATTTCATACATCTCCCCGAGTGTTTGGTTGTGTATGTTTCGTTCATGACATGTCTCCAGGTCTAGACAAACTCTCCGCTCGCGCTCTCAAATGTGTCTTCTTAGGCTATTCCCGACTTCAAAAAGGATATCGGTGTTACTCTCCTGAAACTAAGAAGTATTTCATGTCTGCTAATGTCACTTTCTTTGAACAGACTCCTTACTTCTCTCCATCTGTTCAAGATGTTTCTATCCTCCAACAAGTCCTTCTTATTTCGATGGCTGAGTCAAATAGCTCCACTTTCTCTGTCATTCCAAGTGTTGATCACCATCCTCCTACACCCGGTTCTCCACATACTGAGATCATCTCACACAGGGCCCCAATGGATAGTCCACCTCCCCAAGACAATGGTGAATCTCCTGCTTCAGATTCTTCTCTCTCGTCACCTCCTCCCACGCCTCCTGGTGCAAATGATTCAGCATGGCCAATTGCCGTCAGAAAAGGTACTTGTTCCACTCGAAACCCCCATCCCATTTATAACTTTCTTAGCTATCATCGATTGTCACCCTCCTATTTTTCTCTTTTATCCTTAGTGTCCTCTGTTGTTATACCCAAGAATGTCAAAGAAGCACTTGATCATCCTGGATGACGACAAACTATGATTGTGGAAATGCAAGCTCTTAACCACAGTAATACTTGGGAGCTGGTGCCCCTTCCCCCGGGCAAAAAGGCAGTTGGTTGCCGATGGGTGTATGCAGTTAAAGTCGGCTCTGATGGTGAAATTGATCGGCTCAAAGCTCGGCTTGTTGCAAAAGGTTACACTCAGGTTTATGGTCTTGATTATTGTGACACTTTCTCTCCTGTCNCCAAAATGACTACTACTCGCCTCTTCTTTGCCATGGCAGTCATTCGTCACTGGCCACTTCATCAATTGGATATCAAGAATGCCTTCCTACATGGTGATCTTGAGGAAGAAGTTTATATGGAGCAACCTCCTGGGTTTGTTGCTCAGGGGGGGTCTGGTATGGTATGCAAACTGCATAGATCTCTATATGGCCTCAAGCAATCACCACGTGCTTGGTTTGGAAAGTTTAGCTCCATTGTTCAAAAATTTGGACTAAAACGCAGTGAAGCAGACCATTCGGTTTTTTTACTGTCATTCTTCTCTTGGGAAATGTGTTTACTTAATAGTATATGTTGATGATATTGTCATTACAGGAAATGATGTTGTTGGAATATCTCAACTGAAAGAGTACTTGTGTAGACATTTTCAAACCAAGGATCTTAGAAGTTTCAAATACTTCTTAGGCATTGAAGTAGCGCAATCAAAAGATGGAGTTGTGATCTCCCAATATATTACAAAAAACAGGCATGATTGATTACAGACCGGTAGACAGTCCCATGGACCNAAACCAGAAATTAAAGATAGAAGAAGGTGAATTATTCTCTGATCCAAAGAGGTATAAGAGACTGGTTGGAAAACTGATTTATCTCACTATTACAAGGCCAGATCTATCCTTTGCAGTTGGAGTGGTTAGTCAGTTCATGCAGGCCCCATGTGTTGACCACTGGAATGCTCTCATTTGCATTCTAAGGTATGTCAAAAAGGCTCCCGGGCAAGGATTGTTATACGAAGATAAAGGAAGCATTCAAGTCTCTGGGTATTGTGATGCAGATTGGGCAGGCTCGCCTATTGATAGACGGTCTACTACAGGATATTATGTTTTTCTGGGAGGAAACATTATTTCATGGAAAAGTAAGAAACAAAATGTAGTAGCTCGATCAACAGCGGAAGCTGAGTATAGGGCAATG
>NC_028351.1:1428042-1471199 GCF_000741045.1 Vigna radiata var. radiata | reverse complement strand
ATCATGATTATATTGTGTCTAGGTTACTCTAATTATCATGTACTCTTGTATCAATTTATTATTATAAATAAAAGATTATGAGAGGGATCAATCAAATCCTCTAGAATTATTTTACAGTTTAATTCTCAAGTATAAGTATAATATATTTATAAGTATAATATATGAACCTTCGTGTTAATTTTTTTTATTTCTAATAAATGTGGAACTATTATATTGAATATCACATATAATTTAATTTATAATTTAAACAATATAATTCTAACATTATTTTTCATTATTTTTGCTCTCTTCTTATACTTTATTGACCATGTGCATTTTACTTAAATTTGAATTACAAGAGTAAAGGAAACGAGGTTCGTGTGATTAGAACTATTTCCAAAAAATTATACTTCAATTTCCATTGAATTTCCTGTTGAGCACTGACATGATTTTGAAAGTTTAGGACTGAAAATTTTGGTTATACTTTTATAAAATTTGAAAAAAAAAATTCCAGTAAGTGACATAGGTTAAATTTGATATTTTTAGTAGTAGTGACTTTGGCGACTATGATATAAAATGTTTTTATAAATTTAATTTGAGAAAACTTTGAGTAAAAGAAATGAAAATTTTAAATATTCTAGGTAAAAAATTAACAATTGGACCACATTTATTTAATTTAACTTGAGAGAAAAAAAAAAAGACCGAAATTACAGAGTTCAAATTAAATGACTAAAAGTGTGATTAAACATTTTGCTGAAGATTCAATGCAACTGATATCAGCATATTTTCTGTTTGGTGGTACTAACACAGTAGATATTCATAATATGTAAAATAAAACAATTTAAAGTAATATAATTTTTCAATAATATATAAAGCTTTCAATGATTTTATACACATTTGAGAGATGCTCTTAGTTATGACGTATGCTTCTATGTTTCTCAAATTGGTATCACTGGTAAAGTGAGGAAATCAGTTACATGTCCTTGTATATTATGAAATAAACATCTTCCATACTTAGCTAAATAATTGATAAAATAACTAGCTAGGCTCTTCATTTCAGAAGGTGAATTGAAGGAAAGAACTATATCAGAAACTTCAGAAAGATTAAAAAACAAAATACCCTTTACAAACATGATTTACTGCTACTTTCAGCATCTATTCTGCTGACAGTAACTACATGAAATTTCTTTGTTTTCAAAAAGTCATGACCCCAACATTCAATATGGATCTGAAAAATAAGAGAATGCGATGTATGATGACTGTCAATTTTTCTGTGAGTAAACCAAAAGGCTAAATCAACTTAGTTTCTGAAATATAATGTCATATTGTAAAGTGGAAATCACAGGCTTCACCACATTGTTAAGTCTCACTATTTTGTTGAAGGAACTGAAGGTCTTTCATTTGTATTTCAACAGCTTCTTTTGATAGAGGCTTGAGTTCTGAAACAAAACCATCATCAACACCAGCTGCTACTTTCTCTGACTTGTCTTTCACAAGGGGCTTGATCAAATCAAGATGAACTGTTGGAAATTCATATGATACGTAAATAATTTATAACAAACAAAATGAGAAACATTAACAAATAATTTTTTAATGATTTTGCATTAAACATCATCATCTTAAATCAAGTAAAATACTAATTCTGATTCCATAAAGTTACTAGAATTAATAATTACCTCAAAAGAGATACCAACAGTAAATTTTGGTTCTTTTGCAATGAATTTCTTTAAATTAACCATTGTTCACACAATTTAAAATCCAAAAGAATGAACAGGAGAAGCAAATAAAAAGAATTTTCCATAATATCACCCACTTAAAAAGATACATGATAAACAGGTTTCATCCGAAAACAACACAATTTTGAAACTTCAAAGTGTTTCATAAACTATTCTGGACAAAACCAATTATGTGTGGCAAACTTTCATTTGGTGAAGAAAAGCAGATTAATTTGACAAGCATGACCACATTCTTGCAGTTACTAAAAGAAAGGCAAACAAAAAGAAACAATCCTTAACTATTTAAATGAAAGTGTACAAATATCTGAGCTCTTCATGCACGAGGATAATTCTCTTTCCATATGAAGTTTTTCTCCAAAAGTAAAATGAGATTCACTGTCAATGCAGACATTCATGCTCCGTAGATATGTTGCATTCCCCATAATATAACTTGCAAATTGAATCTCATCTATAGAACCACTGTAATATTTAAGAGAACAGGTTTTAAGGTGTGATGAAATACAAACAGGAACAGATTGTGGATATGACCAAACTACTTCTTCATGGCCTGCCAAAAATGTATCAAAACTGCTCTGATAACAACAATCAAAAAATTAAATTAACACTAATATTTGAAGAAAAGATTAAAAAAAAGAAAAATCATAATTGAAAAGCTTAAATCATTAAACCTTATAAATGCAAATGAGAAGAGTTTGAAGTTTGGGACAATGCTCGAGCACTTCCAATACCCCAAGCCAATCCTTGCTATGCTGCAAAATCAATTCAAGTCGAACTAAATTCTGAAAGTCAAAATCCAGGATTTGTTGATATTTCTGCAAGAGATACAAAATGATAACAGAACATAAGAAATCTCCTTTTTTTTTTTTTTTCCTTCGAAATGGAAAGTAATATCAAACAAATATCATAGCATTACCGAATCCAAGAACAAAACTTCAACATCCTTAACAACTTCCAATGGAAGTAAATCTTCATGGATGCTGGCTCTAATCAACTTGGGCAATCTGATAACCTTCCCTTTAGTCGTAGAAATGAAACCTTTGACTTCCAAGTCCTCAAGATTAGGACACCCAGAAAGAAGCTGTGAAAGATCAAGACCTTCGGGAGAAGAAATATTATCCAAATGCAAGATCTTAAGCAAAGGCAAGTCAACGGAGAAAGTATTTTCCACTTGGATGAAAGTCAACTTGAGAACTACAAGAGTTTTGCAGCTAAACACCACAGATGGCAAGACAAAGCCCCAATCCAAATAGAGGTCGAGGTGTCGAACGCTTCTACTGACTGCAGCCGTAATCCATCTCTGGATACTTACAGGATGACCGTAGGTAGAGTCAGATCTGAGGCGAAATCTATGGAGGGGTTGATCTTTATCACGCGAAAGCAAAAAAGAGTCCACGGAGTGAAGAAAATGAGAGTAATTCTCGTTGTTTCTGTCATAATCAAAGAGGTCTCCGTCATAGTGGAAATCGAAAAAGGGAAGCGAGCGCCATAGAAATTTCCAGCGCTTGGAGAGAACACTCGTTGCGACAACATGTTTGGTCGGAAGAAAAGATAGGATGTGACAAAGGATTTCGTCTGGAAAACTACTGATAATATCATCGACCATGATTAAGAGTATCTAAAGAGAACACAACTGCTTCGGTTTCTTACAGAAATAACTGACTGCCCATAGGAAGGTGCAGGACAGCCTTTTCTTCAACAACCAAAAACATATAGAGATGACAAAAAAAACGTGTTAAAATATCATTTTCGAAAAAAAAAAGTCTAACTCCGGTCCGAATATAAGAAAAATTCAAGTAGCAAAATTTCATATTAATATAATTCAAAAACACTTAAATACAGTTTGATCAAATTCTAATACAATTTGATCAAGATCGATCTGAATGATAGTTTGTTTCAGCCATTTCAACCTGATATAAGTTTGTTTTAGTGTAAAAAAATTGAGCTAAGTTGCAAGAATCAGTAACGGATGAAGAGCATACTATAGCAAGATTGTGGTATTGAAAAAAAAAATGAGTGGAGGAAAAAATAACTTTGTACATATTGTACAGATCTATGGTCGAGTTCGACTTTCTAAAGATAATAAAAGTTGTATTTTCAAAAGAAACGTGAAGATTCTAAAGACGACATACAGGTAGACAACAATTTTAGATAAATCTGAGTTCAAACTTTGAAGGGAGTTTGAAAATTAAAAGATGGAAGAAAAAGAATATGTTATCTAATACATGACTCATCCGAAGAAAGTGACAAATTAACTTGGGAGAAATAGAGAACTCTTGTCAAGCCAATCTATCTACAAAGCTCGGTCAAAGTCAATCTACCTGCAGAGCTCAATTAGAGGGCTAATTCACTTGTGAACCTCAGTCAAAGGATTAATCCACTTACAAAACTCAGCTAGAGGATCAATCCACAAGCAAACTCGACCAGAGAGTCAATCCACAAACAAACTTGGTCGAAGGATCAATCCACCCATGAAGCTTGACCGAAGTACCAATGCATAATGAACTCAATCAAATGACGAATCTATTTACAAATTATACCGACCAAAACCTAAAAAAAAATTAAACACAAATATGTATGTTAAAGAAAACTCCCAACATTGAGGAGCTTATGTTCCTATCCGACCCAATAAACATGCTAAAAAAAACGGTCTAACAAGATCCGTTAAACCTCTTCATTATGGAGTAGGATAAACTTACGCCTAATCAGACAATATTCACATATCATAATTAAAATCGATAATTTGGCATTATGGTTATTGTTTATAATGAAGTATCATTATGTTATTAAATATATTCTTACATACTTGAAGTAAGTATAATTCTAATAGAAACATAAACACATGACCTAGATTGATTCTATAAATACAATTAATTCTATTAAAGAATACTCACCTCATAATCACTCATGCTTACTATATTTATAATATCCTAAACTTTCTTATTAACTTGAACGTTGAATAGTCTTTTGTATATGTGGATCTTCATTTTTTGAATAATAAGAAATTTCATTCCTGTTAACCATTGTTATAATGTTGGTACCTATATGCAAATTCACACTTAAGATCTTGATTAAATCATTTAATTTCTTTTTATATTGTAAAATTGGTTTGACTTAATTATTAATTATTTTTTCCTTTTAACATATTTAAATTTAAGTAGATATGTTAATTGCATGTTGTAGATCTCTTAATTGCATGATGTGCGGCATCATGGAAATTAAATTAGTCAAATTTTTAATTTTTATAAATCACGTCAATTTAGTAAAATATAATATTAAATATATTAAATAATAAAATTATTTTTTTTCTCTTTATTTTTGAGTTATTTATAGTTTATATTCGATTTCAATTATCTGTATTTTTTTATTTATGAAAAAAATAAAGTTAATTTATACAAATCTATTATTTTGTTTTCATTTTTTTATCTGTTTCATTAATGAAAAAAATATATTTTTTTTATTGTTTTTTATAGTAAAATATTACTTTTATGGTACACTACTTTTTTACTTTTTTATTGACATAAGATGAATTATCATGTGTTTTTTTATAATCTGTTTTTAATTTTGATAGTTTATTTTTTTAATGTTGAGTTTTTTTAAATAAGTATATTGACATAATATAAAAAAAAATTAATTTTTTACAATTAATAGAAAGAAAATTACATGTGAAGATAAAAACAACAAATTCATTTTTTTTATCTATTTTGAAATATGATATTAATGATAATTGTTGGATTATATAAATTTTTTCTTAAGATTCAAGGAATAACAAATGAGAACTTTCACATTAACTTTTTGGAACATAATTTAGGAAACCTAAATATATAGAAACATCCAATGAATAAAAAAAAATGAAAGTAGATCTTATTTAAAATGATATTTATATTAAATATAACTTTAAAACTATATATTTAAAAGAAAAACACTCAAGAAAATTAGAATACTAAATTAATGTATTTTATGCATAAATCAATATGTAAATATTCGTACGAACAAAAATAAAAATTTATTAAGTTAAAGAAAATCATATGTAAATCAGATGATGAATATATGGAAGATGATAATTTACTCTTTGTAATTTTTAATTAATTTTGGATAATAAGTGAGAAGAAGAGAGCAAAGTGGATAACATATATAAACGTGAGGCCAAGAACCTCAAATCCGACCACCTTAACCCCTTCCTTCTTCCTCCCCCGACCATGGTGGTTTTAAAGTCCACTTCACCCCTCTCACCTTTCTCTTCCCACCTCTTCAACCTCTCCTCCCTCCGCCGCCATCACCACCACCATGCTCACCCCACCGCCACCAAGCCCACTTCAAGAGTCAAACACTTCAGTGTCAAAGCTTACATGGAGAACTCCAACTCCTTAGGCAGTTTCGCCAACAAGGTCATCGGGGCACTCCCTGTGGTGGGTCTCATTGCCAGGATCTTCAGCGACGAAGGCGGCGTCGGCGATGACCTCGTGGACTTTGCTGAGTTCAGAAGGCGCGTTGGGAACAAGTGCTCCCAGGCTGATTCCACTGCCTTCTATGAGTTCCAAGACCGACGAGGAAGGGTGAGTGATCAACCAGTCTTTCTCCTCACACCATCTGATCTAATTTGCGTGGTTCACTGCATGGTGGTGTCAAAATCGTGTCTTAGTAGTTTATCAGAATTGGGTAGTTAAGCAAGAGTTTCATTTTGATAAGCTTCACCCAATTGAAAATCATGTTCAACATAAGAAACTTGCTTACAGTATTTACTCGTTAATCATTTAATCATTAAACTTATAGTATATGCACTAACAATGTCATTTTGTTATGTAAAAATGTAGAAATTTACACCATCATAGAATCATAAATTCAATGCGTTAAGAGTTTTACATTGAGAAGAATAAACTATTTGATATTTTATTTAAGCCTTGAGACTTTTCTATCGAATATATTAGACTTTTTGGTTGAGTTTTCCCTGTATGCTTATTGATGCTTTCATTGAGAGTCGGACAACTAAAAGGGCTAACTATATGCAGTTTTTCGTGTTATACCTTAATAGGATTTGGAATTAGAAGTTCACCAATCTAACCTATGATGATATTCAAGGCAAACATTTATTACATGGACTAACTCGGTTTTATGGTTGAGTTTAAAGAGCTAGATTTCATGTTCAGAACTCAATCTTTTATGAGTTTACATTGTTGAAGACTGGTGAAATGTTTAATTCCTACCCCATAATCAAAGTTGAATATTAGTGAGATTGATTTATCCTTTGTTTTTTTGTTTCTAACTTTATTCTTAGCATCGTTTTGTGGTAGCAATTGGGTATTGGTTTTGGTGAGCTAAAGGGGAATGGTTTGTTGTGGATAGGCAGGGGATCCACTCTATGTTCTGTTATGCTGTTGGCTAGCAGCCGTTGGTGCAGGTCTTCTCAAAACTGAGGATATTCTAGAAGGGGTCTCTAGGCTCCGGATCTCAAATGACATTGAATTTGAGGAGCAGAATTTCATGGCCTTGATGAGTGAGGCAAAGGAGGTTAGTCCCCATTTCACTTGTTTTAACTATCTTTGAAGGTCATTCAGCTCTGCTATTATGCTGTATTTGAAGAAGAACTCTGCCAGTTTGCATTAACTGACTTAGTCATTCCAAATTATGGACATGAAGCACTATTGTTTAAGTACTTACTAAGGAAATGCTGATAATATTAGTTATTCAGATTTATTTTAAGGCTTATTTCTCACTGTTCTCTTGTTTGGGGAATCGTTAACATGTGTTACATTGCCAAAGGTAACATTTTCTCTTGCCTAAATCTATATCATGACAACCATATTGACATAGTAAAGATGCATAAGTAATAGGAATGGTCTAATATTAGGATGCTCTTAAAGTAACCTTTCATTGGGTGATGACAAATCCAGATAAAGTTTCATTCATCTTGTGTTGTGACAACTACTGTATAGAAGAGGAAAAACAATTCTAAGATGTGTGAATGATATTCTTGCTTTTTGTGCCGATATGCTTGGTTCTTTGATTATGCTGAAGCTAAGTTTTATGTATATTCCACTATCCTAAAAACTATAAAACTTCTTCCTACAATGTAGAGACGGGCAAAGATAAAGGCTGACCCTCCTGCTATAGTAATGGAGACTCGAGCTGGGAAGGCTCTTGATGCAATCTATGTGTGTTGCTTTGGAAGGGATGCTGTTGAAGAAGATGATGAGAGACTGCTGACAGCAATGCTTGGTGCTGTTTTTCCGACAGTTCAGCGCGATGTGATCCAGCGCCTTGTGAAAGACAAGGCAGAGAAAATAGCTGCTGGTGTTGATGATGATTTTGTTTCAGAACTCAAGCCTCTATCAAAAGAAGCTGTTGAAATACAAATGAAAGACCTTCAGTTCCTTCAACAAAATAGTGAGACTTAACAATGTGGTGAAGCCTGTGATTTCCACTTTACATATGACATTATATTTCAGAAACTAAGTTGATTTAGCCTTTTGGTTTACTCAAAGAAAAATTGACAGTCTTCATAGATCACATTCTCCTATTTTTCAGATCCATATTGAATGTTGGGGTCATGAATTTTTGAAAACAAAGAAATTTCATGTAGTTACTGTCAGCAAAGTAGCAGTAAATGATGTCTGTAAAGGGTATTTTGTTTTTTAATCTTTCTGAAGTGTTCTGATATAGTTCTTTCCTTCTATTCACCTTCTGAAATGAAGAGCCTAGCTAGTTATTGTATCAATTATTTAGCTAAGTATGGAAGATGTTTATTTCATAATATACAAGGACATGTAACTCATTTCCTCACTTTACAAGTCATACCAATTTGAGAAACATAGAAGCATACATCATAACTGAGAGCATATTTCAAATGTGTATAAAATCATTGAAAGCTTTATATATTATTGAAAAACTATATTACTTTAAATTGTTTTATTTTACATATTATGAATATCTACTGTGTTAGTACTACCAAACAGAAAATATGCTGATATCAGTTGCATTGAATCTTCAGCAAAATGTTTAATCACTCTTTTAGTTATTTAATTTGAACTCTGTAGTTTTGCTCTATTTTTTCTCAAGTTAAATTAAATAAATGTGGTCAAATTGTTATATTTTTACCTAAAATATTTAAGTTTTTATTTCTTTTACTCAAAATTTTCTCAAATTAAAATCATAAAAACATTTTATATCATAGTCGCCAAAATCACTACTATTAAAAATATCAAATTTTTAAAATTTTATAAAAGTAAAGCCAAAATTTTCAGTCCTAAACTTTTAAAATTATGTTTGTTATGATCAGGAAATTAAATGGAAATTGAAGTATAATTCATTCGAAATAGTTTTAATCACACGAACCTAGTTTCCTTTATTCTTAGTAATTCAAATTACAATAAAATGCCATAGGCTGAATAAAAAAAGTATAACATGAGAGCAAAATTAATAAAAAATCATGTTACGAATTAGATTATTTAAATTATAAATTAAATTATATTTGATGAGTCTTTTGATTCGAAATGTATTGCAAATACACAATATAAATAAGATATGACGTTAATTCATACGGATTGATACTATTATAAATCATTAATTTTGAAATTACTTATGGTCTTTCGGGGATTACCAAAAGATTTATACTTGAGAAGGAAATGGTTGAAAATTTAAAATGATTTTTTCACATTAAGACGACTCAAAGAGTTGGAAACCTTAAAACAAACTTAGAGTCTTTTATTTTAAATTTATTTTTTACCTATGTAAAATTATCTATTAAATTATTTTAATTAATTTCATTTAACTTTCACACTATTATCCAATTCTAATTCATGTTCATTATTTATTTCATTAAATATTTCATCTTTATTATCCATGAACGGTTAAACTAAAACCTAATTTAATAGTTCTACAATTGAATCTAATTAAAAATTCTAGTTTCTCATCAAAATATATACAAAAAAAATCACTCATAAATCGAAAAACATGAAAAATTTAAATAAAAAAAGAAATATATTTCTAATTTTAATACAAATTTAACAAATAAAATAAAAACAACAACATAAGTGAAAAGAAAAACATACTAAAGAAAAATTAGGATAAAAACATTGATACATACAACCATCGTGAGATTCAAAGAATGAAGTATGTCTAAACATTCAAAAGAATAATAGAAGAAAATAAAGAAACACAAGGGTGGAATAAGTGGGATGATAAGTCAAATAGAGAAAAAGAAGAAAATAGAAGTAAAAATTGATTATAAGATATTAAAGATAACTAATCATTATTTTTCCCTGACCAAAAATATAATTTAGGTTAAAACCATTTAGGCATCCTTATTTTCGTAAGATATTCCCAATTTGGTCCCTTTATTTTAAACTTTCCCAATTGAGTCCTTATAAGTGGTAATTTCAAACAAATTAGCCCCTGCCGTTAAAAATCGTTAACGGTGTTAAAAGTGTGCAAAGGTGGGTAGATGACATGGTTAAAATTCTCCTTTTGAGGTGTTAAAATTGTGCAGAGGTGTTAAAATTATGCAGAGGACCTCAAAAGGAGAATTTTAACCATGTCATCTACTCACCTCTGCATAGTTTTAACATCGTTAACTATTTTTAATGGCCGAGGCTAATTTGTTTGAAATTAGCACTTATAAGGATTCAATTGGAAAGGTTTAAAAAAAGGGACCAAATTGGGAATATCTTACTTACTAAAAAAAGTTTTAACTAATTAAATATCTTTTTAATGCCAATAAAAATTAACGAACACCAATAATAATTTGATTAAATTATATTTTCAAATATAAAGTTATAATTAATTTAAAAGAGGTATAATAATACTAAAAAATATTTTAAGTCTTTTTTCTTAAATTTTTTTATAATAATTTAATAGAGGAATATTAATACTAAAAAGTTTATTGCAGAACTTTTTTTTGAGACCTAAAACGAGTGTTTTTATCTACTTCACTTTTAAATTTGTACTAATTCCATATTGATTAAGATAAAAAAGAAGATCTATAAATTCGTCATCATAAAGTTGAGTTTATGATAATGCCAATTTTTTATATAGATTAAATTAATATTTCATTATATTATATAGTATTAAAAAAAATATCTCATATTAACATATGAACTAGTGCGCCTAATTAGTATTAAATTAAGTTTTCGAAACTCTATAGCAAGTAAGAAAAATCACTTAACAGATTATGCGTATTTTAAAATTCATTTAGCTTCATAGAGTTTTTTTTTTTTTCATTTGTGTATGTTCAAGATTTACCAGCATGCATTAAAGAGTAAATAATCATGTTCCATTCAGTATGAGGTTAGTTCACATCATCATCTCATTTACATATAAACATTTCAATTTGTTTGTAGGAAGAAAAGTGTCAACCTAACAAGTGAAATAAGAAGACATCCATATATTTGTAGCCTCACATCTCTATATTTATATTCAAAATCTGACCATTGAAATTGTTGCCTCACTTTATTCGTTTTGTCCTTCAGATATTCAACACAGCTAATGCCACACAAAAACAACTAACATATGTACTTAAATTTCAATACGTTAAAAGGAAAAAATTAAACCAATTTTAGCAAACCATGAAAAAAAATGAGATATACTCGATTCAAGCACCACATTTTGCATTACTAAATTTAACAGTTAAAAATTGTTGTGAACTAAAAAATAATTTGTTTAAATTGAACTAAATTATTTTTTTATCATACTACACTGTATTAAAAATGGTCAAAAATTATTTTTTAAACTTAATGATCAAATTCGATCAATTTGAAAAAAATTAGCCAAATTTCCACTATAGTCGATTGGGTTAAATTAGGATGAATTTTGTGTTGGAAGTTCAATATCGACTAGAGATAATGCCAATTTATAATATATAAGTGGGATGCAGACCTCATCTTACAAGCCGGTTTTGTGGGGTTGAGTTAGGTCTAGAACCCACTTCTAACATGGTATCAGAACTATGGTTAGAGCCTATCCTAGCGATATTTGTTGGACAGATTGTTCCACCCGCTATTGGGCCGTTATCGGACCACCCATTAATATCTAGTCTCACGCCATAGATAAGGCCAATTTATAATATATAAGTGAAGTGCAAACCTCACCTTACAAGTCAGTTTTGTGGGGTTGAGTTAGACCTAAAACCCATTTCTAACATTTTGGTGAGAAGATTAAACTCGATTGAATTTCGATCGTAACTAACTAGACAAAATTTGATCAAATTTCAAACGGACCTATTGAGTTGAATTCGGTTGAGGTCGACTCAACCAAATTTGACCAATCTAATGTTTTGGTTTTTATACTTATTGTTAGTATATATATGTCTAATAATATTTAAGAATTCCTTTTCTCAGATCTCCACTGGTTTTCCATACCTTTCAAGTTTTCTTAATTCTTATTCATATTGGTTGCATTATGCAGATATAGGTTGTTATGCAGGAAGCATATATACACTGTTTCTGTATATAATACTTACGTATAGCATTCAATGATGATATGGTATGGTTATTCTGATTTAATGATGTTTGATTCAGAAGCATTTGAAAGGATGGCCTTTTATGGAGTGGCTTCGAACTTGGTGAATTACCTTTACAAGCCAAATTTTTGTTTCTAGTATTCATAAAAGCGAAGATAATGAAAATAAATTTAAATTATACAATCTTGCATTAATTTAATACTTTCACAAAACTGTACCTAATAAAAAGAAAGACGTAACCAAAAATGAAATTAGTCATTTAATTTCAACTCTGTAACTTTGGTCTTTTTTTTTCTCTCATGTAATGTGTTCCAATTGTTAATTTTTTTTACCTAAAATATTTAAATTTTCATTTCTTTCACTCACTTTTTTCTCAAATTAAAATCATAAAAACATTTTATATCATAGTCGCCAAAGTCACCACTCTTAAAAATATCAAAAATTTCAAATTTTATCAAAGTAAAGCCAAAATTTTCAGTTCTAAACTTTTAACATTATGTTAGTTATGATCAGGATATTAAATGGAAATTGAAGTATAGTAAATTTTTCAATTTATATCAAAGTAAATCCAAAGTTTTCGGTCCTAACCTTTTAACATTATGTTTGTTATGATTAGGAAATTCAATGGAAATTGAAGTATAATTCGTTGGAAATAGTTTCTTTTACTCTTAGTAATTCAATTTACAATAAAATGTCATAGGCTTAATAAAGTATAACATGCCAGCAAAATTAATGGAAAATAACAATGTTATGAATTAGATTGTTTAAATTATAAATTAAATTATATTCTTTTGATTGGAGATGTATTGCAAATACACAATTTCAACGGAGTGATACCATTATGAATCATTAATTCTGAAATTACTTACGGTCTTTCAGGGATATGTACCAACGGAAAGGGATTTATAATTGAGAAATAAATGGTTAAAAATTCAAAGTGAATTGAAATTTCATACTAAGACGACTCAAAGGGTTGGGAACCCTAAAACAAACTTATGGCCTTTTATTTTAAATTTATTTTTTTATTTTTTTTATGAAAATTTATCTATTAAATTATTGTAATTAACTTCATTTAACTTTTACACTATTATTCAATTCCAACTCATGTTTATCTTTTATTTTATTAAATATTTCGTCTTTATTTAAACTAAAACCTAATTAAAAATTAAATATAAAATGTGAAGATCAATTTTCATCGTAAATAATTCAATATTTTTAATATAATATGATAGAATTATGTGTAATTAAGTTCAATTTGATTAATTTTGTCCACCTTAGTAAATATAAATACACCACTAGATAAAAACTAACCCGCTGATTACTCAACATATATTTATAGATCTACAAATGTGTAGTTTACTTTACTATGCATTAGAAAATTACCATTTTTCTTTTGCTCCTCCTCATAATTTACTACACCAATGTAATTATGTTAAAAAATTACAAAACCATTCTAATTTTAAATTACGATCTAAGTATTTGGTGCAATTGAGTTCACAATGGGACAATGTTTCTTTTTGTTGGTAAAAGGAAAAAGGAGTTGCCTAAGAAAAAACACTTTTTTTGAAAAAAGAATTGTCTTCAAACCCAAATTTGGATATCGGGTCAACGTAGGTATTAATAGCTTCCAATGGAGAGTTACTCTTGTTGCACCTCTCTATTTCTCTTTTTGTCTTTTCATAATTTCTCTTTTATCCTTAAATAATATTTAAAAAAAATGTGAACATTGTTGGATTCTTAAATAGATGTCAGGAAAATGATATTTTAACACCAATTTTTGATATCATTTTAACACTGTACACGTTGTAGAAAATAATCATGAAGAATGCAAAATATTACAGTAGTTTTATAAATGAGTTTCAATTTTCAGGATATATTATGAAGAATGCAAAATATTTACGGACTATGAAAATTTAAAATTTGCAGTATCCGGAATGCTACTGCTGAAGAAAAATTTGATATGGAAAGAAATTTATCCTGATGTGAAAGTTCTGATACTTGTAAATTTTCTTTTGAATAGGTATGAAAGCTTTCATTTTGTTTTTATTTCCATGAGTAACTTAAAAATGAGGACATGTTTATCAATTTGATCTACTTTTCTTCATCTAATGGAAGTTTGTCATATTTTGTAAGCGATTTTTATTTTCTGGTTGCCATTGAAAAAATGATTACCATAACATTAGCCTATGAAGTGTATGATTGGGTGCTTTATAGTTTTATGGTATCAAAATTCATTCTTGTATCTATTTTGAGGTAATTATTAATTATGGCAATTTTATGTTATCAGAATTCGAATTTTAAATTATAATATCGGATGATAATCTTTAAAACGAGATTATTTATTCTTAATATAATTATTCTTATTTAATATTATTGCATAACTTTCCCGTTTTAAAATATTTACACAAATTTTTAATGTAGTTTTTTACTTTTAAAACTTTTAGAATTACAGAATTTTCTTTAGCATTTCCTAAAATAAAATGATATTTCTATTATAAAAAGGTTTATTTCTTTTATTTTTCAATTTATTAATTTAATACTTTTTAATTTTTAATATTTTGTAATTTAAAACCATTTTTATTTTATTTAATACTTTTAATTGTTCAAACAAAATCGTGGTTCACGATAATATATAATATACTGTATACTGACATTCATGAATTACTAAAGTACTCATTTTTTATACACTCATGTAAATAAATTCACTTTTTGAATATCATTGATAATAAAACTAATTTATCAGAATACAATACGTTATTATTAATTTTTTAAATATAAAAGATAATTACCAACTATGTACTTAAATATATATAACTAATTTCGAAATTATAAATTAATTTTACAAGTCATGATGTTTGATAAAATTATATGGATTAATTAAATATGAATTCTAATAGTACATTTAAACAATTTTTAGCAACAAATTATTTATGAATATACATGTTTAATAAAATTATATGAATATTTTATAATTCAACAAATTAAAAAGAAAAGGGGGAGCATAATTACACAATTAAATGTAATGAATACTACAGAATATAAAGATTTCGTCCATATCTATATTACAGTATCAGATGAAACTCCATCTTAATTACTGATATTATTTCTGTCATATTTGCTGTTATTTTCTAGCATTAATTCTCTCTACTTTGAAGCTAACAGGTGAGGAAAAAGAAAAAGTCAAGGGAGGTTTAATAATATTTAATTTAATTTTAACAGAGATAAAACAAAGATAGATAGTTATATTCTCTTATTTTTAAGTTAATTGATATTTTATTTTCTGTTTTTGTTATTTTTACTTGGTTCAAGATTTATACCTATTTAAAGGTTGTTAGGTTGTTAAAAATTTAACGAACATCCGAGGGAATTGAAGAATTTAATTATTTGTGTGGATCATGTTTACATCAATGAGAGTGAATTGAGGAATTCAATTATTTATGTGGAGAGTTTTTTTAACAGTTTTTTTTACTGTGAAACATGGTTGATTTGATAAGTAGTCTCCCAGACGAAATCATTTGTTATGTTCTTTCTTTTCTTCCATCCCAACAAGTTGTTGCAACCAGTGTTCTCTCCAAGCGTTGGAATCTTCTGTGGCGTTCTGTTCCTTCTTTAGATTTTGACACGGATATTGAAGATTTTGGGCATCTCAATCACCAAAAGATTTCCAATGCGGTTTATAGCTCGGTGTACTCTTTCTTGGTTGGTCGTGGAGATAAACCCTTCTATAGAATTCGTCTCAGATGTTACCCTTCCATTGATATTACTGAGAGTATCAAGACACAGATTCGAACTGCAGTGAGTGGAAGTGATAAAGTTGAAATCCTCGACCTCAAGTGTGATTGGGACATTGTCATTCCATCTATGGTGTTTAGCTTTAAAACTCTTGTAGAACTCAAGTTAGAAGACATAACAATTGAAGATATGTCCTTTGTTGATTTGCCTTTGCTTAAGATCTTGCATCTAAAATGTATTATTTCTCCCATAGAAATTGATGTTTCACAGCTTCTTACTGGGTGTCCTAATCTTGAGGTTTTAGAAGTCTTCGAAGTGTGGCATTTGGATTGTGAAACTAAAAGAAAGTTTATCAGATTGCCCAAGTTGGTTAGAGTCAGCATTGATGAACCTTTACTTCCATTGGAAATATTTAAGGATGTTGAAGTTTTGAAATTCTATTATGTAATGCATGTGAGATTTATTACTTTCTATTTAGAAAGGGAAAAAAGCTTTTTTTTTTTTTTATGTTTTGATATCATTTTGTTTTTTTTGCAGATATTTCAACCAAACCTGTACTTAAATTTTGACTTTCGCAATTTAGTTCAACTTCAATTGAAAGTGATCCTGGAGTGGGTTTTGGTCTTGGAAGTGCTCAATCATTGTCCCAAGCTTCAAAGTCTTGTCATTTGGATTCATAAGGTTTAATGATTAAGTTTTTCAAGTGTGGATTTTCATGTTATATTTTCTTCAAGCATTAGTATTTATCTAATTTTTACGTTCCTTTGTTATCAGACCGAGGTTCGTTATGAAGAAGATGTTTGGTCCTACCCACAAACGGTTCCTGCATGCATTTCATCACACCTTAAAACTTGTTATCTTAGATATTACACGGGTTCTAAAGATGAGTTTCAATTTGCAAGATATATGTTAGAGAATGCAAAATATCTACAGACCATGAAATTCTACCCTATTGGAAAAAAAAGATATATGAAAAGAAAATTATCCTCATGCACGAAGAGATCAAATACTTGTATCCTTTTGTTTGAATGATTAAGGATTGTTTTTTTCTATTTGTCTTTCTGACATGTTTGTTAAATCAGTCTTCTTTTCTTCACCTAATGAAAGTTTGTCACAATTTCTCTGTTTTGTCATGAATTGTTTATGAAAACTTAGTTGTTTTTGGAATTCAAACTTCACGTTTGTAATATGTAATAATCTTTGTTAAATGCACACCTATTATCGTAAATTTGTAATTTCATAACTAAAATTATTTATGATTATTATCATCGAAGAAAATGGATGGAGTAAATAGGAAATGGAAAGGAATACTTATTTTCACATAGATGAATGTTTAATAGCAAACTTTGACATACATACATACATATTAGTATCTGCTACGAGCGAGAGACATATTTTCATGGTAGTAAAAATGACAAAGATGTCTTAAAAATAATGTAACATATTAAAACTAGAAAAAAAGTTATAAAAGTATGGAAGTAATAATAAAACCAAATAGCAAACTTTGACATACATACATATTAGTATCTGCTACGAGCGAGATACACTAATACTTTTTCTCATATGAACGCTAAAAATAACGTATATAAACATAAATTCTGTATTGCATCACGAAAGCAGACGTTACTTCCAGGACCAATAAAAATTATTTTATTGCTGAAATAGGTAGAGTCCCAAATGCATACAAAAGGGTAATTTAAAATCCATCCAAAAACTATTTAAAATACAATTTATATTTTCAATTGTGGATTTTGTTGTTATATTTTCTTTAAGCATTAGTATTTATCCAATTTTTATGTTCCTTGTTATCAGAAAGACGGTAATTGTTATGGAGAAGATGTTTGGCCATACTCACAAACTACTCCTCCATGCATTTCATCACACTTTAAAACCTGCCGTCTAAGATATTACAGGGGTTCTAAAGATGAGTATCACTTTGCAAGATATATATTGGAGAATGCATGCAAAATATCTACGACCATGAAATTCTACACTCGAGGAGGAAAAAATTGATGATATGAAAAGAGAATTATCTTCCTGCATGAAGAAATCAGATACTTGTACCCTTTCATTTAAAAATTTGAATAGTTAAGGATTGTGTGTTTTTTTTTTAATTTGTCTTTCTGTTGGTAACTGCAAGTATTTGGACTTGTTTGTGCAATCAATCTACTTTTCTTCACCTAATGAAATTTTGCCTCAATTTGTTGGATTTTTGCATAATTGTTCATGAAAATTTGTTGCTGTTTTTGGAATTCAAACTTCACCTTTGTAATATGTAATGATCTTTGTTAAATGCACATATATTATTGTAAATTTGTAATTTCATAATTAACATTATTTATGATTTTTATCATTGAACAAAACTGAAAGAAACGAGAAGGAATACTTATTTTCACATAGATGAATGTTTAGTAGTTATGTTTATGTTTGAAAAATTCTACTTTTACTTAAACATGCTAATACGACATAATATTTGAAATCTTGCTTCTCAAAGAAATTAAACAACTTCCAAATGACACAAAACAAGAATTTATATTTCAATTTTGAAAACATGAACAACCAATAGAAGAAAAATTTAAGTCATAATAATAAAAAGATATTTTTTAATTTTCCAAATATCAAACTATTGAATAATACGTTAATTTAAGTATGAGTATCAAAGATGTCTTAAAATTAATGTGACATATTAAAACTAAAAATAAAATATAGTAAAAATAATGTAAAAGTACGAAAGTGATAATAAAACCAAATAGCAAACTTTGACAGACATACATATAAGTGTGGGCTATGAGCGAGAGACACTAATAGCGTCGTTTATGAAATGAAAAAAAAAATTGTTGTAAGAACTTAGAGCAATCTTTTTTATTTCATATAAGAGTAACCACTATTTAATTTATAGAATTGGGTTAACAAAACTAAATTCAGAATTAAATGAATTAAAAACAGAAAACAATATATCCAAAAGCTAATTTAAAATCNATCCAAAAGCTATTTAAAATGCAAACATGTATGAAACAATCAAGATTAAAATCCATACAAAGACTAATTAAAATGGCAACAAAAATCCCAGATTTGCAAATTTTTAGAATTTGATAACATTTAAAAAAAGCTCCAAATAATTATTAATACAATAAAAGATTGAAAGTAATAAGTGATAAAAATACAATTCTTTTTTATGATCTTCGTTATAGTTCTTTTTAGAGTTGTTTGGAATACATAAGTAATAGTAGAAATTTTACCTAGAGATGGACATCCATATAAATCATCGACTGAAACCTATTTTCCCGAACAATAATCAGTGTGTAATTTACCTACCTTCATTACTTACAGATTTTGTATTGTATCATAGAAAAACAATCTAAAAACTCACAGTGATTATATTTTTGTAAGATGTCTCTCTTGCTTTTGCCTTTGAGTTTTAACTTTGATTTTTGCTATTTTGTTATTTATTTTTTGTGAGATCTAGTGATAGGTTTTAATGTTGAGAAATTTCAGTATGACGAAGCTATGATCTCAACGGCGATGGATTTGTTCTCTCAGGTTCTAACACCCTGACAAAGATAAAAGAGACTTTGTATGCTGATGATGGAAACTTTTGTGATTGATTTTGGATGAGTCCCCATATCTCTCTCTTTTTAAAATCAATTTACAACAAATAAAAACAACTAACAAAATAAAATCACATCAAATATAATCAAATAAAATCTAATAACAAAATAAAATCACATCAAATATAATCAAATAAAATCACATCAAATCAAATCACAACAAAATAAAATCATCGACTAAAATCAAATAAAAAAAATACATAATAAAAAAAAGAAATATTTACATATATTTTGATATTAATATTAATGTTTTTTTCGTTTCCTTATTATATTTTTATTTATCTTATTAGAACAAAATTCGAGTTGACATGATTGAAATAAGTAAGTCAGGTGAAGGGTGATGCATAATAAAAAATTTATGTTTATGAAAAATTTAAATTTGTGAATAATTTTGTTTAAATATTATTTTATTAGTTTCTTTCAAGTAATATTTAGTTTAATTTTGATAAAAATAAAATAGAAATAAGTAATTATGATTTATCATTTATTTAAGAGCAGTATTATTATATTTTATTGATATAAGATAAAATAAATTATGTAGATTTTATTTTAAGTTAGTTGATATTTTCTTTCAATTTTTATTATTTGTATTTTGTCTAAGATCTTATTCACATCTATTTAAAGGTTATCAAAGTTAAATGAAAATCAGTCATAGTGAATTGAAAAATCCAATTATTTATGTGGATTGAATGTTTTTTTTAACAAATTTTGTATTCTAAAAATGGTTGACTTGATAAGTAGTCTTCCAGACGAAATCATTTGTTATATTCTTTCTTTTCTTCCATCCCAACAAGTTGTTGCATTATCTTCCTGCATGAAGAGATCAGATACTTGTACCCTTTCATTTGAAATTTGGAATTCATACTTTCAAAAATATCTATTATTGTAAATTTGGTGCATTAAACCAAGTTCAACCGTGTTTTGAAAAATTATAAATTTTGAAAATTTAAAATTATTTATTTATTAATATTTACATATTAATATGACTTACTTTTCAATTATATATTTATAATAATTTACTTATAATTATTTATTAATATATTGATAAATATTTATTATAATAATGATTTGTTAATAGAATGCTTTAGAAGTGTTTTACTTTTAATTTAATTGATTCAAATTTTATTCCTTATTTTTAGGATGTTGTTAATTTTTTAACCATGCATTGGAATAGTAAATTAAAATTAGGATAAAAATTTTAGTGAGTAGTTAGTTTTAAATATTATAATATTTCTCATTATTTTTTTATAATCAATATTACAGAAGGATTTAGTTTTAAGTATGCTACTGTTTTGATTCTAAAATATTATGAGAGACATAATCTCATGCCTATGTAAGATAACAAATATTTGTTATCTAAACATGTTAGTGTCTATTCAATAATAATGTTTCAATTTCAATTAAGAAGTAGTAATTAAAAAATAAAAAATATTACCCGTATTTAACCAAAAAGTCATGATGTTTGATAAAATTATCTGGATTAATTAGGTTAACTATGAATTCTAATAGTACCTCTAAACCTTTTTTAGTAACAAATTATTTATGAATATACATGTTTAATAAAATCATATAAATATTTTATAATTCAACAAATTAAAAAGAAAAGTGGGGAGCATACTGTTACACAATTAAATGTAATGAATAATACAGAATATAAAGATTCCGTCCATATCTATATTACAATATGAAATTCCATCATAATTACTGATATATATCATTTCTGTGATATCTGCTGTTATTTTCTAGCGTTAATTCTCTTTGTTTTAAAATTTTGGAAGATATAATGATTATATAATAAGATTCCTTTATTTTTCTATAATACTTTTCTATGATACTAAGTGAAATCTTTGAAAAGATACATATTTAGAGCTAATAAATTGACACAATGGGTGGGAAAAAAAAGAAAAAGTCAAATATGATGGGAAGGTTCAAGATGATACAAATGAAAATTCGTATAAAAGATAAAAACAGAAATAAGTAGTTATGATTTTTCACTTATTTAGGAGTATTATTATTTTATTTTATGAAACAGAAAAATTAAATAAATTTCATTTTAAATTAATTGATATTTTATTTTCTGTTTTTTTATTTTACTTGATCCAAGTGTACACCTATTTAAATATTATGAAGTTTCAAAGGAAATCAATTGAAAAGCTCAATTATTTGTTTGGATCATAATTTTTTTAACAGTTTTGAAGCATGGCAGATTTGATAAGTAGTCTTCCAAACGAAATCATTTGTCACATTCTTTCTTCTCTTCCATCTCAACAAGTTGTTGCAACCAGTGTTATCTCCAAGCGTTGGAACCTTCTGTGGCGTGATGTTCCCTCTTTGCATTTCGATAACGGTAACGAATATTTTGGCCTTCTCAAATGCAAAAAGAATACATTTTATAGCTCTGTGAGTTCTTTCTTGGCTGGTCATGAAAATCAACCCTTCTATAGATTACGTCTCAGATGTTACTATTCCATGTATATTACTAAAAGTATTAGGACACAAATTCAGAATGCAGTGACTGGTAGCGATAGAATTCAAATCCTCGACCTCTATTGTAATAAGAACATTGTCATTCCGTCCGTGGTGTTTAGTTTTAAAACTCTCGTGACTCTCAACTTGGAACGCATAACAGTGGAAGATATTTCCTTTGTTGATTTGCCCTTACTTGAGATCTTGCATCTCGAAGATATTAATTCCCCAGTAGAAATTGATCTTTCACAGTTTCTTTTTGGATGTCCTAATCTCAAAGACTTAAGAGTCATAAGAGTGAGGCATTTGGCTTGTGAAACTAAAGGAAAGTTTATTAGATTGCCCAAGTTGGTTAGAGCCTGCATTCATAAATTCTTACTTCCACTGGAAATATTTAAGAAAGTTGAAGTTTTGGAATTGGAGTGGGTGAAATTCCATTGGGTAATACCTGTTATATTTGTTTGTTGTTAGTTTCCATTTCGAAGGAGAAAATGAGAGTTTTCTGATGTTTTGATATCATTTCGTTTTCCTTACAGATATTTCAACAACCAAACATGGACCTGAATTTTGACTTTCACAATTTAATTCGACTTGAATTGAATGTGGTCCGGAATTGGCTTCTCGTCTTGAAATTGCTAAATCATTGTCCCAAGCTTCAAAGTCTTGACATTTGCATTCATAAGGTTTGATATTAAGTTTTCCAAGTGTGGATTATCTTGTTATATTTTCTTCAAGCATTATTATTTATCCAATTTTTATGTTTGTTGTTATCAGAAGTATGGTCGTTGTTATGAAGATGGTTGGCCATACCCAGAAACGGTTCCTACATGCATTTTATCACACCTTAAAACATGCTTTCTTGAATATTACGATGGATTTAAAGATGAGTTTCAATTTGCAAGATATATATTGGAGAATGCAAAATATCTACGGACTATGAAATTCTACACTTTTGAAGAAGAAATCGAAAAAATTAATGATATGAAAAGAGAATTATCTTCCTGCACAAAGAAATCAGATACTTGTACCATTTCATTTAAATAATGAAGGATTGTGTTTTTTTTATTAATTTGTCTTTCTGTTGGTAATTGCAAGTATTTGGATATTTGTGCAATTAGTCTACTTTTGTTTGCCTCAATTTGTCGGATTTTTGCATAATTGTTCATAGTTTTGCAGAATTGTTCATGAAAATTTGTGGCTGTTTCTGGAATTCAAACTTTATGTATGTTAAATGCACACCTATTATTGTAAATTTGTAATTTTATAACTAACATTATTTATCATTTTTATCATTGAAACGGGAAGAAATACTTATTTTTCACATAGACGAATGTTTAGTAACTATGATTATGTTTGAAAAATTCTACTTTTACTTAAACATGCTAATACGACATATATTTGAAATCTTGCTTCTAAAAAAACAACTTCCAAATGACCGGAAACGATTTAAGTCATAATAATAAAAAGATATTTTTTAATTTTCCAAGGCTTGAAACACTTGCCATTAATAGTTATAAGGTTTGATAATTTAAGCTTTCAAATATGTATTTTAGTTGTTGTCTTTTTACACTCATTAACTATTAATATAATTTTATAATTTTGTTTGAGTATTGGCCATACTCAGAATTTGTGTCAGCATGTATTTCATCACACCTTAAAATCTGTCGTCTTAAATATTTTAGTTCTATAAGTTAGTTTCAATTTGCAAGATATACTATGCAGAATGTAAAATATTTACAAACCATGGAAATCCAAATCGAAGAATGCGTGGATTCTGAGAATTCTTATGCAGAGAAACTAAATGTTACGAGAGATATAATCGCATGCGTGAAGAGAACAAATATTTGTACACTTTCAATTAAATAGTTATTATTGCAGTGATTTTTTTTTTTTTATATCTGCTGTTATATTGCATTAATTCTCTCTATTTTAAAATTTTGGAAGATAAAATTCTTTTATAATAAGATTCCTTCACTTTTCCATAATACTTTTCTATGATAGTAAGTGAATTCTTGAAAAAGATTTATATTTGGAGCTAATAAATTGACACAATGGGTAAGCAGCAATAAGAAATTTAATACCTAGATTAAATATATTGGTTTAATTTAATTTATTCACAACAAACAAACATTTTATAGTAAAAACATCCGTCATTAACTTAAAACTGGTTTTTTCACAACAATTAAAATGGTTCAAAATCAGTGCATTAAACCAAGTTCAATCGATTTCCAAAATTAAACCAAAGTTGTATGAATTACTTTTTAATTATTTATTTATATATATTAAATTGTATCATTCATATAGTCATAGTCTTAGAGTCAATTTTAGGAAAACTCATTCACTAAGTTGATTCTTGTGTTAGTCATGTAAGAATTTTTTCCGCATTAAATTAAACATTAACATCAACATTCTCCTTGTACAATATTTACCATAATAGAGTTATATTTTTTTCCATTCTTTAAAACATGGTATTATTTAATATCAATTTCGTAAACTGAGAATCTCCTTCTATTCTCGTCACTTAAACTTTAACCTTTATATGGATATGGGAGTTTAATAGAATCAAAATTTAGTATCTAGATTCAAATTCAATGCAACCATACCTTATTGAACATGACATTTTTCTTTAAAAAAGATTATATTAAAAATAGTTCTTTTAACCATAATATATTCATATCACATGGTATTATAGGTTTTTTATATTCAAACATAAATTCTATTCATTCTTACACACACCATCATAGTAACATTCCATTTAAATAGTCCTACCACAATTCCATAAAGGAAGTACCCCAATTGTAATGATGATCATATAAACACCAAATCCAAAATTCTGCACCTTTTGTAAGATTATTAATGCTAACATTAATTTCATTCTTCATAAGGTTTTTTAGTGATTGACTTGTGTGACGATGTCATTAAAAACCCATGATTTTTCCAAAAACTTCTTCATCTTTTCTAGAGAAAATTTTCCCTTAAAGAGATTTTGGATGAGATTGATGTTTGGTTATATTAAAAAAAAAAATTATAGGTTTGAAATTAATAATGAAGATTGGATGAGATTGATGTTTGGTCATAAAATCACAACGTTATAAAATTATAGAATTACATTAAGTTATAGATTGTAGAACAAAATGACAATCATCTCATCTTAATTACCACTTACATCACTCGATTAATTAAAATGATATAGATTCAATTTTAAAATATAATGTTTTTGAATATCCAACAAATCATAAAAAGTTATCAAAGTAGACTTAAAATTTAACTGATATTTTAAATCATTTGGTTGCAGATGAAGTGAAGTCTTTGGAGGATGCAGCTTTGCTTCTATTTTCAAAGAAACCTAATTTATGCATCATCTCACAATAACTATCACCTATTTTCATTCCAACTCCAATAATGGCAATTTCCCAAATGTATGACATTTTAATTCTTTAAACTATTACTCCTTCACTTCATCTCGTCTTCAATTTTTCAAAATTCATTCATTTTAATTAAAGAGATGTGGACAATATATGTAGAAATTGGCTTTTCAAAACTTATAGTTTCTATATAAAATTTCAGAAGCAAAATTAATCTAGAAAGCAAAATTTACCAAAATTTGAAACTTGAAATGAAAAACAAAATTGAAAATGACTTAGGAGAAAATAAACTTACAGATATAGAAAAACACTTATGAAAAGGTAAATCGATGAGGATAAGAAGATGACTTACATTGGAGAATGTGGCTTCTGCTATTAGAAAATGCTCCGAAGGAAAAGAGAAGATGATCCTTTTTGTAAACTTCCTTGTCATCACTAAACGATACAAGAAAAAAAGAGTGTAAGAACGATATTGCTACCTTGGGTTTCAGTTCAGTGGCCAAAACAAAATAAATTGAAAAACACAAAATACACACTTAACAATTCTGCAAGTTTCGCTAGGAGGAAAACCAAAAGGAGTTAAGATAAATTGAGAAGCAGTGTAGTGTCTTCTATGTTCTTCATTAGCTTGACGTCCACCATGATTATTGTGTAAGCGTTACTAAGGCAGAGTATGAAGAGTAGAAAGTTTGGTTTCTAAGGTTCTTTCCAGTTCAACACATGTGTGACACTGTACTCAACTCAATAAATTGGAAGTAGATGTTATTTTATATCAGTTATAGTGTTTAATACGTATAAATAAAGTTCTCCAACCTTATATTTTTGTCATTATGTTTTTTTTATATCGATTATAGGTTTAACAGGTACAAAAGACAACTTTTTATACCTATTTTGTTATAAATAGTATAGAAATTTTTGTCATTTATTATCATTTTGTCATTATGTTACTTTTTATATCTATTTAGAGTGTAACCTGTATAAAAGATGTTTCTATTATTTACGATATTGTCACCATACCACTTTCTATACATGTGGATTTCAATACGTACAAAACGTAGTTATAAAGTGTACTTTGCACTAATTTGACTGCATGGCACTTAGCGGCCAAGGTGACGCTCAAGTTCTGGAGTCCAAGGGCTCTCGGATTTGAGAGTGCTAAGCATCACATAAAACCATTCAACGCCATACTAGATGACAACAACCTCGAAACTAGCTTTTTTACCCCAATACCAATCCAAATGATAAAAATGGCATCTTAGACACTAAAATTGATCCAAAAACAAGTTTATAACTTAAGTTATACCAATTTGGTGATTTGGTCAGGAATCAATGTTCAACTGATCAACCTACAACTCACAACTCATTTATCACAATTTTAATGCTTTAAACCATATTTTTAAAGTACTAATTAGCCAACTAAGTCCTAAATGGCCTCAAGGTAACATACAAATAGCAGCTTTACTCATAAAACCATTTCTACCATATTTCACCTATCAAAACTCCCCCTTTCTTGACCAAAGTCTATAGGGTGACTTTAGAGTCACTTAAGCTAACGCTTCTAGCGTTGTACTGTGTTGTATTAAACTACTAGTGTGGTATTATGACTAACGTCATCTTTTTGAAACAACTCCAACATTCTCACTGACTATTAAAAGTTCTAAATTTTATACCCTCATGTAAATAATTTCTTATTTCAATTACTAAATATAACTAATTTATTATAATACAATACAATATTTCATATTTAAAATAACCACTTTTTTTTAATGATGTAGACAAATTTTACACATAAATTACAAAAATAAACAAATTTGAAAAAAATTAGGAATGAGATAGCATCACATATTGTTTCAACCACAAAGGTAAGTTATAGATCACTAACATGACAGGTCATCTTCTATGTCTACTACTCAAGTTATTGCACAAATTCATTTAATTTGTAGCAAGTCCAAGCCTAAGATTTCTTGGATCATTTTCAAAATATGGAAACATTGAATCTATCTTCTAACAATGACTACAAACAGTTGGATGCCTTATTTGACCATCGCTCTTACGTTCTTCTACATGCCATCTAATGAGTTTTGCATCTTTGACATTAGCAATTAATCTTTTAAACCATGGAATTATAGGAAAATATCATAATTCTTTACTGAAACACCCTTCCGCACATCAAATTCGAAGTCACCATCTTTTTCGTTATATCTTGATAACCCACAATATGAACATTGATGTAACTTTTCATATTTCTTCTTATACAACACAAAATCATTCAGACAAACATGTATCTTTCTATACTCCATACCTATTAGACATAATATCTTCTTCGCATCATAATTATATGTTGACATCGTGTTACCTTTAAGAAGAATGTCACTCGGTTATTCAAACAATTTTGTGAAACTCTTATCACTTCACCCATTTCTTGCCTTCACATTTTAGTCCCAAAGGAGAGAACTTGAATTGAGGCACTCACAACCTAATAGGCATTTTCTCTACTTTTTTTTTTTTTTTTGTTTCAACATTCGGTCATCCAGAAGCTTTGTCACTTAAGTCAAACACATACCATTAGCTAAAGTCCTTATGAAGTTTATAACATGCCAAAAGATGAGATGAGATACTCAAACTAAAAATTGAGATCAATCTAAAATCTAACCAAATTGTTTGAAAGTTGGTTCCAGCTTAACTTTTGAAACTATATGTCTAATAATATATTCTAAAGAATTAATACTTTTTCATATTTAAAACAAAGTCTATAGTTTTGATTTAGAGTCACTTAAGCTAACACTACTAGCGTCATGAACAATGATATTTTGACAACACTTTTTGATAACTTTTTTGACAACGGGACATGTGTCATCATTTTATTGGTCTATTTGAATTTATGTTTAAAAAATATTTAAAATAGACAAATCACAAGCTGCCACGTATGCGTTGTCAAAAAAGTGTTGTTAAAAGAAGTTTTTCCTAACGTCATACTATGACCAACTTCATCTTTTGGAAACTAATCTTCAACATTCTCACATTGGCTATTAAAGTTACTATATTGTATACACTCATGGAACTCATTTCTTATTTCAATTATTAAATAAAACTAATTTATTATAATACAATCAATATTTAATATTCAAAATAACTATTTTTAAAAAAATTAAAGAAAATTGCATACCACACACTTAATTTTATACAACTAATAATATCGAAATATAGTTTTCCAAATTAATTTTACTAAAAAACATAAAAAACTTTATTTTTATTGTCAATTCTAATACAAGTATACCACAAGAACGGTTAGAAAATTATATATGATTAATTAGTAATATTAACCCCAATAAAAAAATATGAAAGTCAATAACATATTAAATTGATTTAATATTTACACTGTTTTTACAGTTTTAAAAAAAAACCATTATTTTGTTTTTCTCATACTTCTAAAATATTACTCAATTTAATAAGTGATATTAGAAAAAGCAGAATAAAAAGTATTGAGACTAGTTATTAGTAATAAGGATTTAATGACATCAGTTTTATAGGCAGAATATGGGAAATACAACCCTAGCTTATTCTTTTAAAGTACAACTCTTGGGTTCTCATGGCATGCACATCAATTCCAATGCAAAAATAAAGTTTTCTGAAAATTAGACGGTGAGTTACTCCTATAAGAAGCTGAAACAGCTATTCGAAATCTGATTATTCTCAAGCATGGATGATAGAATGAGCAGTTTGGCAGATGAAATCCTTTGTTACATTTTATCTCTTCTTCCAACCGAACAAGCCGTGGCATTTGATTTCTACACCAGTGATATTGATTTTGACATAGACAAACGGTGATCTCACTTTATTCGTTTGGTAGAGTCTAGATTAAAATTCATAATTAAATGAATTAAAAACAGAAAACAATATATCCATCCAAAAGCTATTTAAAATGCAAACATGTATCAAATACTCTAGATTAAAATTCATCCCAAACATGAATATTAAATCCATCCAAAACATGAACACTAATAAATTTCTCTCAGCCATAATATATTCATATTATATGTTTTTATAAGTTTTCGATATTTAAGCATAAATTCTATTCATTCTCATTTGAAAATTTTTCATATCATTTATTTTCATTAAGTCATAAAAAGTCATGATAAAAAAATTCATATCATATAAGCATATATTAATAATTCAATTTATCTTTTAATATTGGACACAAATAAACTTATAAAATTCTAATTTTAATATAATAGATTTAATATTAATAACAATAATTTTTCTTATCTCAAAACAATCATCTTTATCACAAAAATCACGATGACAAGATTAGTTAAATTTGTTTTGTCAAACCAAATTTAAACAAATTGGATTGATTTGTTTTGTCTATCTTTAATTTTGCATGAAAAGTTTGGATACCTGGAAACTTTCATTTGAGCAGTAGTTGCTCGTTTCGTTTTGTTTGTGTTTCCTTTAGTAGTATAACAATGCTGACATGTTTGTCAAATTAATCTATTCTTCTTCACTTAATTAAAGTTTGTCACACTTATCCTTCTTTCTCAGAATTGTTTATGCAACACTCTGAATTTGCAATGTTTTTGTGTTTTTGAACAGTATCAATAATATTTATCGATAACGATTCGATATCAATTTTGAAGTAATTATTTTTTTTTTAAAATATTACTCACTCTGACAGTATTCACTAAGTAAAGATATTTTAAGACAACCCTTTAGACTATATGGACTAATAAAGTTAACTACGTAAATTAAACTTTGTTTTGGCAACAAAAAAATGTATATAATATACAATAATGTTTATAAAAAATAGGTACACAAATGTTTAGTGTTCAACTAATTAAAAACATTAGAGAGCATACTGCTACATAGTTAAATGTAATTATAAGGATTGACGTCTATAGGTATTTTACCGAATGAATCCATCATAATTCCTCCTACTTTTCCATCTGCTGCTATTTTCTTGCCAAAACTATTGGGAAAATGCTTCACTGTATTCTCTATTTTAAAATTGTTTTTGGAAGATCAAATGCTTTTCTGTGATAGGAAAATTGAAATCTTGAAAAAGATGCGTATTTATAATACATTTGGAAAACCAAAGCAATGTTTAGTAAAAAAAGAATTTATTTTGATTGAATAATGATATACATAATTTGTTTCAATGCAGAAAATGGGAAATACAACCCTAGCTTCAAATGTGCATCAATTCCTTTCAGTTCCCAACGCTTAGGTTCTCATTATGCATCAATCAATTCCAACACAAAAATAAATCTTCTCAAAAGATTTGATACGTTGGGCGGTGAGTCGTTGTATAAGAAGCTGATGCAGCTATGTTTTTGTTCGTAGTCTGAACCATGGCTGATTTGATAAGTAGTCTCTCAGATGAAATTATTTGTATTATTCTTTCTTTTCTTCCATCTAGACAGGTTATTGCAACCAGTGTTCTCTCCAAACGTTGGAATCTTCTGTGGCGTTCTGTTCCTTCTTTGGATTTCGACACCGATAACGAAGATTTTTGGTCTCTTAGCGAAAAGACTTTCAATATGTTTTATAGCTCGGTGTGCTCTTTCTTGATTGATCGCGGAGACCAGCCTCTACATAGATTTCGCCTCAGATCTAACTTTTTTTGTGACGATTCTAAACGATTCAACAAATTGATTAAGGATATAGTGAGTAAGAGTGATAAACTTCAGCTCCTTGACCTCTTTGCCCTTTCCAATACTCTCGTTCCCTCCGTAGTGTTTAGCTTCAAAACTCTCGTGGTTCTCAAGTTGGAGGCCATACCAGTGGAAGAAGTTTTCTTTGTTGATTTGCCCTTTCTTAAGATATTGCATTTAATTCATATTACTTTCTCAATAGATATTGATCTTTCACAACTTCTTTCTGGGTGTCCTAATCTTGAGGACTTAAAATTCAAGGGTTTAACTTGTAAAACTAAAGGGAAGTTTAACAGATTGCCCAAATTGGTTAGAGCCAGCATTCGTTTTTCTTGCAGATATTTCCACCATATATGAACTTGAGTTTTGCCTTTTACAATTTAGTTCAACTAAACCTGGACTTTGATTTTGACTTTCACAATATAATTCAACCAAACCTGGACTTGGATTTTGACTTTCACTATCTAGTTCAACTTCAATTGAACATGGGACTGAGCGAGGGTTGGCTTCTGGTCTTGGAAGTGCTGAATCATTGTCCCAAGCTTCAAAGTCTTGTCATTAACAGTTTTAAGGTTTAATGATAAACTTTTTTAAGTGTGAATTTTCTTGTTATATTTTCTTCAACCATTAGTATTTATCCGATTTTTATATTCCTTGTTTTCAGATCAATGAAGAAGGACATGTTTGGCCATACCCACACGTTGTTCCTGCATGCATTTCATCACACTTTAAAACTTGTTGTATCAAGTTTTACAGTAGTTCTAAAGATGAGGTTCAATTTGTGAGATATATATTGGAGAATGCAAAATATCTACGGACAATGAAATTACGCACTTTACCCCCTGTTTGGAAAGTAATTAATGATATGGAAAGAGAATTATCTTGCTGTACGAAGATATCAGATACATGTACCCTTTCATTTTCCTTTTATTAATTAAGGATTATGTTTTTTTTATTTATGTTTCAGTTGGTAACTGCAAGTATTTGGACTTGTTTGAGCAATTAGTCTACTTTTCTTTACCTAATGAAAGTTTGCCACAAATTGTGGGATTTGTGCATAATAGTTTATGAAAATTTATTTAGTAGCTTTGTTAATGTTTGAAAAATTCTACTTTTACTTAAACATGCTAATACGACGAAATATTTGAAATCTTGCTTCTAAAAATACCTCCAAATGACACAAAACAAGAATTTATATTCAAATTTAAAAATATAAATTATTGAATAAAACATTAATTAAAATATGAGTATTATAAAATTATTTTCATGGGAGTAAAAAAGACAAAGAAAGATGTCTTAAAAATAATGAGATATATTAAAACTAAAAAAAAAAGGTAATAAAAAATTAAACAATATAAAAGTATGAAAGTAATAATAGAAAAACCAAATAGCAAACTTTAACACACATACATCTTAGTGTCTGCTATGAGCGAGAGACACTATTTAATAGCTGAAATAGGTAGAGTCGCAAATGCATAAAAAATATTTAAATAGAGTTACATTATTTAAATATTGAAAATAAAATAATGTATAATGACTTTGTAGCTAAACTAATTCTAGTATGCATTTGTTCTTCATTTAACATGCTTTATCTATATATGAAAGTACTCTATCAATCTTTTTTATTTCATAGTGAACCACTACTGAATTTATAGAAACTGGTTAACCAAACTAAATTCAAAGTTAAATGAAATAAAAACAGGAAACAATATATCCGAAGGCTAATTTAAAATCCATCCAAAAGCTATTTAAAATGCAAACACATGTATGAAACAGTCTAGATTAAAATCCATCCAAAGGCTACTTAAAATGGCAACAAAAATCCCAGATTTGCAAATTGTTAAAATTTGATAACATTTAAAAGAAGCTCCAAGTAATTATTATTACAATAAAAAATTGAAAGTAATAAGTGATAAAAATGTTTGTAAATTTAGAAAGAGAAGAGGTTTTAGTACCACAAGACACTCAGTATATACAGATCCTCCTTTATTAGTTGCAAGACCAAGTTCAAAATATATAATGGAGAAGAAGAAAATCTCCCAAAATGGATAACTACTATATAAAAGAATATATGTTTTGAAATGGAAGTTTTCTTCTGAAACAACCTATATGTCTTTTCTCTACTTTTTTGACCATTTAGTCCTCCACAAGTAGAGTTGTCAAAACGGGTAACCCGATTCGACCCGGTCCATCACGGGTTGATCATTTAGTGAGCTAACCCAATCCAGCTCATTTATTAGTGAGCCAGAAAAATTTGAACCCGGCTCGACCCAGCACAGGTTGGTGGATAAACGGGTTGGTCCACTAGCTCATTTAATTACAATTTTTTTAAAATAAAAAAATTACAAACTTTTTATATTCAAATTTAAACAAATTTCACTCCCAAAAATGATGTTAAACTGAAGACAATTCAAAATAACAATAAAAAGTACAATATAATTCAAATGTCATCCAAAAACAAACACAAAAAACATGTTCCTTGAAGAATTTCAGTGAAAAAGTGAGTGACAACAATAATAAATTAAAAAAATAAAATTAGGTAGGTGGGTTGGCGGGTCAACACGACCCACCACGGGTTCAACCCACATGAGCCGGGTTTAAATGAGCCAGGTTCAAATCTAACCTGCATAAAAAAAAATTCAATTTTTTCAAACCCAACCCGATCAAACTTGTGGTGAGTCGGATTGACTCATGGATTGTGACCCATTTTGACGACTCTATCCACGAACTATCACATAAGCCAAACACATATATTATTAGCTAAAGGTCCTTACAATGTTCCAAATTAAAGATTGAAAGGGATGGAAGGTCTAATAATTGGTTCAAGCTGAAATTTTGATTTTTATACTCGTTATTACAATATGTCTAATAATATATTCTAAAGAATTTATAGTTTTTAAATTCTAAAACAAAGTCTATAGAGTGACTTTAGAATCACTTAAGCTAACGCTACTAGCTTCCTACTATGTTGTATTAAACTACTAGTGTGTACTATGACGAACATCATCTTTTAAAACTAAACTCCATCATTCTCATGGTGACTATTAAAAGTATTAAATTTTATACACTCATGTAATTAATTTCTTATTTCAATTGTTCAATATAACTAATTTATTATAATACAATACAATAGTTAATATTCGAAATAACCACTTTTTAAAAAACTAAAGACAATTGTAAATCTCACACTTAATTTTATACAACTAATATGAAAATAGTATTAAAAATTTATTTTACTAAAAAATTATAAAAATGCTTTAGTTTTGTTATCAATTTTAATACAATTATGCCTTTTATTGCACACAACAACTATTAGAAAATTATATATAATTAGTAATATCAAAATAATCCCAATGAAAAATAAAGATAATAACATATTAAATTATTTAATATCTGCACTGCTTTTACCGTTCTTGAAAAAGAATCATTGTTTTGTTTCCTTTCGACTTCTAAAATACCACTCAATCTGTTTTTAATTATTTAATAAATTACTATTAAAAAACGAAATAAAAATATCCAGACTTGTTATTAGTAATAAGGATTTAATTAATCAGTTTTGTATGCAGAATATGGGAAATTTCCAACAGTTAACTTCTCATGGCCTCCACGTCAATTCCAATGCATATGTTCCTGTTATGATGATTTTTTTTATGCATTTCCTTGTATGCTGAATTTAAAATAAAATTATCTAATCACAACTTTTTTTTCTATTATTGGATTCAATTTAACATTCTTTCAAAAACTTTAATTTAATTCGAAGTTTTTGAATTTAAGTTACTATATATGTATATTCTTCTTCACCTAATTAAAGTTTGTCACACATTATCCCTCTTTTTCAGAATTGTTTATAGAACACTATGAATTTGCAATGTTTTTGTGTTATTTTAAGAATTCAAATCTCATACTTCTAATCTGTAATATTAATAGTATTAATGACAACGATTCAATATCAATCTTGAAGTAATTATTTTAAAAGAAATATTACTCATTCTGACCGTATCACCCACTTAGAAATGATATTTTGAGATAATCCTTTAGACTTATGCATACTGATGAAGTTAATTACGAATTCTAAGCAGTTCTCCATACTGTTAAACTTTTTTTTTGGCAACAAATAAATATACAATAATATTTATAAAAAATAGATACTAATAAGTTTATTGTTCAAACTAATTAAAAAATAGATACTAATTATTTTTATATTATTTTAAAACACATAAATTTTTTAAAAATATCTTTTTTTAGAGTTTTTTTTATTTCTTTTTAAAAATTCTTTACTGTGTTTATCGGTTTAAAAACCCTTGAATTTTCATGTCATTTTCATTTTTTAAAATCTTTTCCACATGAAAAGGTCGACACGGAGTTAAGAGTTTGGAGTGGAATTTTCTAGCATTAATTCTCTCTTTTAAAAGTGAAATAACGAAGCGTAACAACAGTAATTAGAGAGTGTTTTTCCCTACACCTCACCTCCTTTTTTCTGCACTTCCAAAATTACTTATTTGACCTTCCTTTAATAAATTAAAAGCATAATTAATTATTATTTAATTAAATTCTATCCTCCCTACACTCCCTATGCGTTCACTTTTATGACATTAAGGTGCACCCCAAAATAAACCAACCACACTTCGAAATGCAGTTAAGGGGCGTCGCACTTTGAAATGCGGTTAAAGGATGCCGCATTTCGAAATGCGGCAGTTAAGGGTGCTAAAGTTCGTTATATTTTCACCATTTTCTCTTCTCTCTGTTACTCCGATATATTATCTATCAATTTATACATATAGACAAATTTTCCTGGCATTCCTATTCCTGTGCATGGGTCTGAAATTTAAAAAATAAAGTATCAAATAATTCTTTAAAATTAAAATATTATAATTTTAATTTTTAAAATATGCATCTTATTATTAATATTTTAAATTTCATAATCATTATTATATGGAAAAGAATACCAGAACATTAATTGCTTAAAATGCAAACATGAAAGCAAATATCAATTACTAGGAACTAGAAGCATTAATTTCACCTTTATATATTTTTGTCTGCATCTTCATATTAAAAAAGTCCAATTTTACAATTGAAAATTAAAAATAAGGGGTGCATTTTTGAAAATTAAAAAAGTCCCTTAACCGCATTTCGAAATGCCGCACCCTTAACCGCATTTCGAAATGCGGCACCCTTAACCGCATTTCAAAGTGCGGCACCCCTTAACCGCAGTTCGAAGTGCGGTTGGTTTATTTTGGGGTGCACCTTAATGTCATAAAAGTGAACGCGTAGGGAGTGTAAGGAGGATATAATATAATTAAATAATCATTAATTATGCTTTTAATTTATTAAAGGAAGGTCAAATAAGTAATTTTGGAGGTGTAGAAAAAAGGAGGTGAGGTGTAGGGAGAAACACTCTCTAATTACTGTTGTTACAACCTTCATCTCTTCTTCTTTCTCTCCTCCTTCAATAAGATCACCACCACCACCAAGCATCACCACGACCAGCACCACCACACCACGGATCAGAATTAGAATTAGAAATAGCAGTATATAAACTGTAAAACTGAATGGAAAAAAATACTATAAAAGTGAATGCGAAGGGAGTGTGGGGGTGCAGGAAGGATAGAATATAATTAAATAATCATTAATTATGCTTTAAATTTATTAAACGAAGGATAAATGAGTAATTTTAGAGGTGCATGGAGAAACACTCTAAAGTCTGTTATAGATTATTCCTTCTGTCCGGAATTCAAGAAAAACTTAGAAGTTTCAATGTTATATTGTTGTAGAAATTCAAATTACACCTTTGTAATCTGCAATATCAATAATATTATTCAATTATAACGTTTCAGTTTCAATGATATAAAATAGAAAAAATTACACAGTTCTATTTACCCACTATTTAATGATATTTAATGTAATCCTTTATAATATTGCTTGATTAGGTTAACTATGAATTATAACCAGTTCATACATTAAACTATTTTTAGCAACAAAAATTATTTGTAAATATATACATGTTTAATAAAATGGTCTAAATTTTTTATAATTTAACAAACTGAAAAGAAAAGTGGTGAGGATACTGGTACACAACCAAATGTAATTCATTTTACAGAATATAAAGATTCTTGTTTTTCCAACGTTATAAATCAAACTCCATCGTAATTACCGCTACTTTTACGTGATATCTTCTGTTATTTTCTTGTATTAATGCTCTCTATTTTAAATCTTTGGAAGGTAACTTGGTTTTATAATGATAGGATTCCTGTACTTTTCTATATTACTTTGCTATTATAGTAAGTGAAATCTTAAAAAAAAAATGCTAATTTGCAACTCAAAAATGGGTTATACACAATGGGTAAGGAGCAATAAAAAATTTAATAGCTAGAATAAATAAAGATATTGGTTTGATCTGATTTATTTATTAGAAACAATATATATATTATACTGTAAAACTTGTATGAATTACTTTTTAAATAATTATTTAAAATAATATACTCGTTACGTCTGACCTTCATATAACTTTATATTATGCATGAATTGCTATTTGTTTTTGTTAATGCATTAGTTAGCTATTATCCTGTATTTTATATATTCTTCTTATGCTTTATATTGCATGAAACTTTTTTTCATTAATTATAATTATTCTAATTCATTTATGATAATTACCATGGACCAAAACCAATGTAGTAAAAGAAAAGAAACTGGAAGGAGTATTTACTATCATTGAATTATGATCAATAGCAATGTTTATGATTAAAACGATTCAAGCCAATTTTTTAATGCAGGCAATGAATACTGAGAGAGAGAAATGTGGTCAAACTGACAAAATTATTCAAACATCCACCAAATGGAACCCTCTGCAACTATAAATCTGCTACCTGGTACTGTGATTTGAATCACATCTTGCATATCCACCTTAAAACAGCAACAATGGGTGAGAAAGACACATTTTTGCAGTAACAATGGCGGTTCTTAGTACGTTGGTAGTTTCAACAGAGATGGTATACGGAAAGCTGTTTTATGTTGGGAAAAAAGATGGAACATGCTTACAAGACGTATGTTGGGCAAATGGAATCAGTGATTGGCCTAAAAACAAGACCATTAAAGCTGGTGATATTCTAGGTTAGTATCATCTGCTTCTCAGCTACAAACACAATAATCATATAGCATGTAACTTACGTTGATTTGATTGTTTTGTAATTGCAGAACATGTAATCCAGGAAAAAATCCAATAGTGTATCGGACTGGACATGATTATATTCAAGTTCCAGAAGGACAAAGTTACTATATTTGTAGTATCAATCGTCTCTGCCAAAAAGAACCTGTTATATGTCAAGTGATATGAAACAGAGAAAAAAATACACCAAGAATTTGTAGTATAATATTTCTCCCTATGAGTTCAAATGGTATCATCGTATATAAAACGAAAAAGGCTGCAATACTAGAAAGCTCTCAGCAATGAAGGAATACTATAGAGAGAGAAGAAGAAATTCCCAATCATTCCCCCAGGGGCGCCCAGGCGCCAAATCTGATAAAAACAGCAGCCAGGGGCGCCCAGCGCCCTTCTGGGGCACCCAGCCCGGACAACTTTGACAGCATTCCAAAATTCAGGCTCTTGTGCGATTTCAAAGGCGTCCAAATGGGTATTTGCTTCAAATTGATCTTTTATGGTCCCAAAACATATTCCCTTGAGTTCTTGCATGTTTTCCTCCACTAGAATTGCTTTCTATTCATTTATTTCACACACTCAAACGTAGATATTAGAGGTAAAAATAAGCATATACTAAATAAAACACAAGAAAACTAGAAAACACACTATTTATTTCACACACTCAAACATAGATATTAGAGGTAAAAATAAGCATATACTAAATAAAACACAAGAAAACTAGAAAACACACTANNCGTGAGGATAAAACAAGGTAAAAGCTATGAAGGAGTTGATTTGTTCACAAAATATACACACACAAACACGTAAAAAAAATCAACTGTTATCATAGCCTGATCGAAGATCCAACTTAGAGAAGAATTTAGCACCAAATAATTCATCTAGTAATTCTTCCACAGTTGGGATAGGAAATCTGTCTTTGATTGTGACAACATTCAATGCCCTGTAGTCAGTACAAAATCTCCAAGTGCCATCTTTCTTTCTTACCAGAATAATTGGAGATGAGAAGGAGTTGGTGCTGTGAGTAATAATGCCTTCTGCCAACATCTGGTGCACCATACTTTCAATTTGTTGTTTCTGACTATGAGGGTATTTGTATGGTCGTACTCTCACATCATTCACATCTGGCAAGAGGGGAATGCAGTGGTTCTGAGATCTATTTGGTGGAAGGCCCTTTGGTGTGGCAAATATCGTTCTGTAAGTGTGGAGAAGAAGTGCAATTTCTGGTTCCATATTCTCTGGTATAACAAATCCATCATCCTCGAGAGGTTGAGGTTGAGTTAGTTGTAAGGTAAACAACTCTGCAATAGCATCCGTTTTGCACAGCCTATGCATCTGATGTAGCTCTGCTGGTTTGGGCAGAGTTGGGGGCTCACCTTGCAGTAGCCAACCAATAGGGAACGATAATCAGCAATGTGGGGACCGGTAGTAGCCAACCAAGCAGCACCTAATATCAAATCAGCACCAGAAACAGGTAGTAAGTACACGGGAAGTGTAAGTGTATGGCCTTGCACCTTAACCTGGATTTCTTTGATGACCCCTTCGGTAGACATGGCATTTCCATTGCCTACCAGAACTTGTAGTGATGACGTCTCCTTCGGTAGACATGGCATTTCCATGGCATTTCTGAAATTATCAGAACTCCCACTATCTAACAATATCTGAATAGTCATGTCGTGTAATGACCCCTGGAATATTAGAGTTCCTATACCGACAACACCCTTGAAGGCATTAAGAGAAAGATGGTGTTCGAGGTGCTGTTCTAAGGCAAAAATTTCGGTTTCAGTCTGTTCCTCCTCCTCCTCATATTCAACTTGGAGAAAGATATATTGACGATTCGGGTACTTATGGTTTGTTGTGAACCGTTCATCACATGTATAACATAGCCCTTTTTGCCTGCATGATTGCATTTCCGCAGGTGGCAGACGTTTAATGGTGTTGGGTCGAAATGTCTGGGGAAAAGGTCGTTGGTTAGGGGTAGGGAGAAGTGGTTGTTGTGAGGGATTGGTATAAGATTGAGTAGTAGTAGGTGAGGTGTTTGGGTTGTTATTTCAGGAAGTGTTGGGGGGTATGGTCGTGGTTTGAAGGAGTATTTCTCTTCAAACGGGCGGGCTAAGGAAATGGCTTTGAGTATCGTGTTTGGTGCTTGAGCTATGACCTCCCGACGAATGTTAGGTTTCAACCACTAATAAAACAATCGAGAAGGGCTTCACTACTAAGACCATAGATCCTGTTAGCCAAAGCTGTAAATTGCACATAATACTCATTGACAGAGGTGGATTGGGTGAGTTTAAACAAGGTAGCTCTAGGGGATTCAAAGGGTGAAGGGCCAAATTCCAACTCTAACGAGCGGACCAGGGTATTCCAAGAAACGATGGGATTATTTCTTTGCATCATTTGATACCACGGTACTACTTCTTTCTCAAAATGAATTGCTGCTATGGTCAATCGTTGTTCATCTAGAGTATCGTAATACTCGAAAAATTGCTCCGTTTTAAATATTCATTGTAAAACGTCCGAACCATCAAAACACGGAAAATCCAGCTTGACGTTTCTGACCTGAAATGGTCCGTAGGCATGGCGTGAGTTCGCTCCTCCACGGGCCATGTTCTCCTTCAAATCTTTCATGGCATTACGGAGTTCTTGCATCTTTGCCGCGTGCTCTCGTTCACGTTTCTGCATTAGTTCCAAGATCTGCTTGAGGTCATTTGAAGAAGAAGACTCGACCATGTTCAATGAAAGCACCAGTTGTTATATGTCAATTAACAGTGATATGAAACACAGAAAAAAAAAATACACCAAGAATTTGTAGTATAATCCAGTATTATTTCTCCCTGTGAGTGCAAATGGTATCACCGTATATAAAACGAAAAAGGCTGCAATACTAAAAAGCTCTTAGCAATGAAGGAATACAGAGAGAGAAGTTTCCAATCATTGCCCCCCCCCCCCCACAATTGTAATTTCTCCTTTACCATCCTTTCCTCATATACAAAATGTCTCAACAGTATATTCTCTCTCACGTGTCTGTGTCTTCCACTACCTTTTGCAGACGGTGTCATTTGGCCATGTGACTCATCTTTATCTTCTATTTCCTTTTCCCATTCTACTACTCCTTATTTCCGCTCATTACAGAACCAAAGTTGCGATCATTCCAGCATAGTTTAGTCTTTCATCTCTTTGATATATCTAATAAAATGGTGGCAGTTGTGCTTATCAAGTTGTGTTTTTTTATCATGGTGATGTTAGAAACATGTAAGTATTGTTAACTTCAGTTTTAGTCTTTGATTGTAGCAATGCTGATACAAAAACTATTCTCTCCAATTTCAGTTTGCGAGATAATTTTATTTATTTATTTCAGTTACTATAATACGATGGTATTATTTACTTTATACTTATGGGGAATAATTTATTAATTAATAAAATTAATAAAGATCATTTATAAACTCATTTATAAAATGAAATATCATTTAATTATTTTTTTACTGGTGGAAAGAGAAACTGATGCACTAAATATTACTTAGAAAATTTTACACCTAGGGAAAATATATACATAACAAAAAAATATATACTTATAAAAGTAAATATAAATAATTTTTAATTATTTTAAAAATATTTTTTATTATATATAACTATTTTAATTTTTAAATATTAAATTTAAATAAAATAGTATAAAAATGTTGAGAGATAAAATCCGTAAAATAGTTATATTAACTTAAAAAATAATTATTTATTTTCTCGTAAAATATATATGAACATGCAAAAAGGCATACGTATATTTACATTTCTATAACAATAATATATACATACAAACATATATATATATATATATATATATATATATATATATATATATATAAATGTTCATTAACAAATATATAATTAATCTTACTCTTTTCCAGTTTCAAGACAAAGTTTCAATTCAAAAAAAATCATGGAAATAAAAACAATATTCTTATCCCATCCAAACGAATGCAATTTAAAATTCTTTATGGCATAACAATAAATATAACAATTTATAAATTCAAATACTACATTTATTTTTATTTATTACCCAAAAAAACGTATTCATAGTTATTATAAAGATAGAATATTTCTAATTACCACATACTTTTATCTTAAAGTGCCATTATATATAAGAGAGAGACGGATGAAAGTAAATGTAGCATTGAAATATTATATTATATGTCTTTAAGAAAAATGCGAACAAAGTTAATGGACTGACCATTTTAATAAAAATATTAATTAAGAATAAATCAGAATTATTTAATGTGAATAAGATTGAAAGATGAAGCAGAATAGAGTGTGATAACACATCTGAAAAAATGGGTGAGGGAAGAAACATAGTAGCAATGATGGTAGTTTTAGGTATGTTGGTGATTTTGTCTGATTTGGTCGATGCAAGAACCTATGTGGTTGGAAAAAAAAATGGTTCGTGCTCAGAGGATATATGTTGGACTTTTAATGTTACTGATTGGCCTAAGGACAAGAACATTGCTTCTGGTGATGTGCTCGGTTAGTGCTTTTTCTCTGCATATTTTTTATCAAGTGTTTATGAATTTTATTCATTTTTTTTTTAATTTCTTTCTATTAAATTTCTCAAATATACTTTAAGTTAATGTATTAAGAAGGTTTTTAATATATTTTAAAACATGTTCATAATTATATTTTGAAGACTAAACAAAGGACAGAATAAAAAACTAAGCTCGAAATCCATATTTCTAAATTTGTAATAAGAAGATTCACAAACATATTACTTCAAAGTTTTAGGTTATAATCTTGATTTTTCCATATGAAATGCTTATCTTTTATTAGTGTCGGAGTGTCCAAGGTTTCTTTTAATGAAAAATTCAAATGATTTCAATTGAGTATAAGTGTTATAAATTATTATCATGATATTATAAATGAGATATTTTGAAATATCTAACTTGAAACATCGATATATTGATTGTGATCCAACTTGAAACATCGATATATTGATTGTGATCCAACTTGAAACATCGATATATTGATTGTGATC
>NC_028351.1:1409289-1427892 GCF_000741045.1 Vigna radiata var. radiata | reverse complement strand
GTGATCCAACTTGAAACATCGATATATTGACTGTGATCCAACTTGAAACATCGATGTATTGATTGTGATCCAACTTGAAACATCAATATATTAAAAGAAATCCAACTTGAAACATCAATATATTAAAAGAAATCCAACTTGAAACATCGATATATTAAAACTGATCCAACTTGAAATATCTTATATATTAAAACTCATCCAACTTGAAGTATAGACAAGTGAGCCAACTTGAAATATCATTGTATAACTGTTTGTTTATCTTGGTAAGAAGTATTTGATGTAATGTTTGTTTTACAAAATTGATTTGTATGAGCAGTTTTCAATTACAATCCTTCAGTGCACAATGTGGACGAGATAGGATACAAAACATGCACAGTTCCAAAAGATCAAAGATATTCAAGAGTGTATATAACAGGACATGATCGTATTCAACTTCCTGTATAGAACACTCCGCAAATTTTTTTCTCACTTTATCTTATGTTGGATATACTTACATCATAATTCTTTTCAAAATTAATTATGAAAATATTATAGCTAAATATATTTGGATTTATTTTACATATATAATATTTACCTTATAATAAATACGGTTTATAAGTTCATTGAAATTATTATCTTCTGTAATATTTATTTATATTTTAATGATTTACAATTGGATTTTTTATATATAAATTTTAATTATTTAAAATATTAACTATTATTTATATATTATATAATAAATAATGAAAATTATATTTATTCCTATTAATTTTTTAACACATAATTTTAATTTCTATTCAGCTAATAATATAACTATACATGAATATTCATTTAAAATGTAATGTTAATCAAAACATATATTTCTTTAGTATTTTTTACAGTATTAAATCATAATAAGAATATATTTAATTTTTCATTTATTGCCATTGAATAGGAATATATTTAATTTTTTTAATTAAAAATATTAAGTAATATTATTTTTTTTAATATTTTTAATAATTAATGAATATATATTTTTTATTCATAGCTTTTAGGAAAAGATTATTATAATATATGTTTTATTATGCGTTATAAAATTGTCTATAAAGAAATGAATCAATAAATTATTGTAGACAATTATCTAATTATAATATTATTATATTTCATTTTAAAATAATTATAATATAAATATATAATTAAAATATATGTATTTTACCAACTAAGACTTTTAAAATGGTTCGAAGTCTAAATTTTTCATCAAAAGAATTTTATAATTAAGTAATTATTAAAATACATACTAATAAATAGTAGATAAAGAATTCATCTTCTTTAGAAAAGAATTAAATTATATGTTATTTAATTAATATGAAAGTTAATTTAAAATAAAATAGTGGCTTAAGATTAAATTATTCCACATTTTAAGAGAGTAGATCCTCTTTCTCTCTATATATGTATATATAGACTTTTTTCTTCTTCTAGTATCCTATATAATGATTAATAAAATATTCAATGGATGCATAATGTTATTTTTTGTAAACTTTACGAAGAAAATTTTATGCAAAATACTATTTAAAAATATATAATATTAATATAAATGTTAATTTTTAATTTACTAATGTAGAAATCAGTCTACTACTTAAAAACTAGATAAAAAAAAACATTTAAAATAAGTGAAAAATTTTAAAAATTGTCGTAGTTATTAAAACAAAATAACTATTAAACATAAGTTTTATCACTTAAATGCATTTTACCATTATACTTTAAAAAAATTTACTCATTTTATTCATAGGATATGTTTACTGGAGTGTACATAAAAGTTGTGTTGCTTTATCACTTTTTTTTTTTCAAAACAATATTTTTTATTACTATGATGATAAAATGTATAAAAAGGCCAAAACTGGCTATAGTAAAACCTATAAAACTTGAAAATTTGAAAATAAAACAGACAGAAAAAAAATATTGTATCATAAAATTTATATATGATAATTAAATATTAAAAAATAGGATACCAACCTAGTTTATTCTCCAGCCCTAAATTGCTTTCCATTAGGAAAATGATATTTTGACATCAATTTTTGACACTATTTTGACACTGCACACGTGTCAAAACGTGGTTGGACGATTTCAAATTAAAAAAACTGAGGCAAAGACATATTTGAAAGAAAAAAACCAAAGTTTTTTTTTTAATTTAAAATCGTCCAACCACATTTTGACACGTATGTAGTGTCAAAATGGTGTCAAAAAAATTGGTGTCAAAAAAATTGGTGTCAAAATATCATTTTCCTTTCCATTAGGCCGATTAGTGACGTTAAAGGTCCTTCATCTCCAACCAAATAAACACTACCATCAACCATTTCAAAGTAAATCACCAACATGCACAACAATAATATATTGATGCATATTTTTTGTTGTTGTTGTTTAACAATGTGATTAAAAGAAAGATCTAAGGAAGGGTTTTATAACACAAGAAGCTGTCTTGTGTTTGGGATAGAGTTTGCAAAGCACTTCTACAAATTTTAATGTACCAAATTAATATGGAAAAGGTGTTGCCTAATTCACAAAAAGTAAACAAGTGATTTTTTTAATCAAAGCACATTCTAATCATTTTAAAATATCAATTAATCAAATCACCTTCTTTCTTGTTTTGAACCAATTTGATATAGATATTCTTTAAAATTGTGTACTAAAGCCATATTTATTCCAAAACAGAAAACTCTTGTTTTTTATTATTTGATACAATTGCATAATTAGCACTCAAACAATGTGCTATATGGTAAGCCATAAAAAAAAGTTTCATGGCATTTCATATTTTTTAAACAAATGATATATAATTAATTCATTTTATATATATATATATATATATATATATATATATATATATATGTCAAGTAAAAAAAATTCATAACCCAAATTACTAACTTTACAAAAGCATTAACAAGATGAGAAAGGTACTTTATTTACGGTAATATCATAGAAACATACAGTACCAACATCAATATAAATCAAACACTATTTAAAGATAAATTACTTCAAAATATTTATTAAAATGAAATCTTATCAAACATTTGTGGAAAAAATGTAAAACTATAAATAATTTATTTAATAGTATTAATTGAAATGATAACTCTGTTTTTTTTTTTTGTCTTATAATGATGTGGTTAAATTAAACTTATCATTATTGTTGCTATTAGATGTCGAATATAAAATAGATAAAAAGATAATATGATCTTCAATTTTCAATATCTTCAAATAATTAATGATTTTGACTGTGGCAAATCCTGAAAGTATATTGTTTTAAACCTTATTTGAAACTTAAAAAACAAAGTGTAGTAAAAGTTAAGTTAAGAAAATAAAAAGTAAACAGAAAAGACTAATAGGATTTTGATTCTAGTGCATGCAAATAAGTACTAATTTCAAGCAGCACATTTAAATTCGAAAAACACAAGATCCATGCATGGAACATAGAGTTCCTTGCAATTTTATTTGAGATTAATTAAAGTAGTTCAAATTCAACAAAAACAAGTACATCGCAAAATCAAAGTGATCTCTGAATCTTTATTTGCTCTTCCATTGTTGGCCTTAGAAATGGAAGTTTCTAAGACCACATTGATACCCTTCACCGATATTGGCTTGCAAGTTGACCCTCCTTCACAATGTAGTTCTGCTCTGGAAAGTCTTCACCCCTGAAGTGCCTATCAAGCATGTCTTTCACACCAGCAGCATAACGTAGCTTCACAAGTTTGGTTTATTATCATTTAGTGTTATTCAAGTGAAAGAACACAAAAGGATAAGGATAAGCTGATGCTATAGACAAAAGTTTAAATACCTGTGCATCTATGGTAGTGCCAGAAACATGAGGAGTCATGGCATGGTTTGGCATGTAGCGCCATGGATGATCTTTTGGAGCTGGTTGTGGGAACCAAACATCACCACTGTAACCTGTACAATTAAGAGATTTGGAAAGGGATCAAAGTTTAATTAGAGAAGACAATTCAACAAAGAATAGTAACCAACCACAATCTAAATTGTCTGCTTTTCAGATAATATTGTCATGAATAACTATCCCCAAAAGGTTGTCACTTGGGGACATAACATAACTTACTTTCTTTCCACTTTCCAGAGTAACATAAGTAATTTGGTAAAAGAATCAATTGTTGATAATTTGATATTATATACACATATAAGAACCATTAATGTGTTAGAATATCATCAACTTACAATACTAGTTTTCTTGTTTTGCTACTGTGAACTGGTTTTAGAATTACCTGCCACGTGACCATTTGAACAAGCATCAGCAACTGCTTGGGTGTCCATAATAGCCCCTCTAGCATTGTTAACAATCAAGACACCTTTCTTGCACTTGGAAATTTTATCTTTGTCAAACAATCCCCTGTATCACAAAAATCACTGGTCACTACTCCTAACTAGAAAATGCTAAAAGAATTTAAATATTCATCCAGATCTTATGTTTCAACGAATAGCACTCGAGTGAAAATAATAAATTGCTTGAGATTTCAAGAGTGAAATGATTTTTGTTTTGACTGAGATATTGAAAGTATACCTTGTCTGCTCAGTAAGAGGTGTGTTGATAACAATAACATCACACTTTGGAAGCATGGCATCAAGGTCCTCCTCAAACTTTGCTCCTATCTCTTTCTCCAATCCAGGGTCCATCCTAATCCGATCAAAATACAGAAGATTACAGTTAAAAGGTTTCAACCTTTGGAGTAAAAGCTTCCCAATTCGTCCGGCACCTACGGTTCCTACTGTCTTGCCTTCAAGATCATAAGCTCTGTAAGCAATGCCAGCAACATTCCATTCCCCATTAACAGCCTGATGGTACCCTGGAAGGAAATTCCTAATTAGAATGAGGATTCTCATGAGTTCATCCTCAGCAACTGACACCACATTGCTTCCTGTGACCTCTGCCACAGTTATACCAGCCGCAGCTGCAGCCTTGAGATCAATGTGATCTGAACCAATCCCAGCAGTCAAAAGCAATTCTAAATTTTTGGCTTTCTTTATTCTTTCAGCAGTGACATAGGCAGGATGAAATGGAGTAGATATGATAACATGTGCATCAGAAAGATTTCTCTCAAGTTCTGCAACAGAAAAAACAATAAATAGCCATAAGTTCAAGCAATTATAAACTTTAAGAGAAAACTGCATTCACTTTCCAACATATCATGGTGTTGATTACCATGATGTTTCAGAAAAAATTATGAGACATGCTTATCTTCACATGATACATCACCATATTTTTAATAAAATAATAATAATAACACATGGAAATTGGTCACGGACTGATTCATCAAGCAACACTCAAATCTCAAGATATATAAACTATAAACTTGAATCGATTAGCAAGTTATTAACCAGAATCTGATCCTGCTTTGTCATCAGTGACAATATACTGATGGCCCTGGGATTCCAGCCACTGGCGTATACCCAATGCTCCTTCAACACACCCGACAAAATCAGGATTCAGTTTTGCATACTCATTCCCCTTGTAGAACACTCCCACAATCTTCTTCTTTTCACCTGACACCTGTTTTCAATCACAGGGAAAAGTAAATAAATCAATCACAGTCATGCATAAACAGAGTTGAAGGAAACAATATTAATCATGATGTTGCATGAGCAAAATTAATCATGGCCAGCAGCATAAATAATTAAACATTCACTAACACACATTTTTTGAGGATGTGTTGTCAAGTGGGGTAACAACATTGTCGAGTGGGGTAACAACGGTTTCTTGAGTGGTTGTTGCCAGGACTTCAACTAGGTATTCTTGTGCTTCTTGTGTGTTATCACTCATGGCTGAGAGAGAAGTTTAAAACAGAATAGCAATAGAAATAATGAAAAGGAGAACTAAAAAGAGATGCAAATGAAAGATTTCTTGCTGGTGTGTCTGTGGGGGAGAAGAAGGGTGAGTTATATAGAAAAGTAGAGTTGCTTGGTTATGACACGTAGATCAGACACGGTGTCTAAACCTATGCATGATGAACAAGTTTCACCTTGGCCTCAGCAAAAATACATAGACAAAAATTAAAATTGCTGACATAAAGAATGAATACAAATGAGAGTAGTATTTTTTTGATACAACTGTTATTGAATGATATTATTTATTAAAAAATATAAAAATATGGACGTTTATAATTTTTATTTAAGAATTTTTAATAAATTTTAAATCCATTGGTGTCTGCTGCCTTTTCCCTTGAGATGAAGAGGAATTATGGTTTCTCACACTATGATATTAGTTTGGACCCCTTTATTTGGTCTTTCTAATTTGTGTTTTTTACTATGAATTTTTCCAAATGGTTACATTATTTTTAAATTAATTTCCAATTTTCAATATTAGTTTTGAAAATAGAAAAAAGGAAATATTTTTCAGAGGTTCTTTTTTATATAAATGTCTTAAGAGAAAATATGTTAAGAATAAACAATAAGGTGACAAATTTTATAAATTGAAACTGAAAATTATAAATTAAAAATAAAGTAAAGTTTATATTTAAAAGTAAAATAAAGCAATAACAATGAGACTGTATAACATTTTATAATTATAAAAGTAACCTTTTTATAAAATAGTTTCACACTTTCATCCAATAAAATAATATCATAACATACAAATCCATTAAATTTTTATAATAATTATTTTAAAAATCATCACAGCTTTTATTAGTTGGTTGATAATATAAAATTATTCCAATAGAAATTGCATGATCATTTCAACTTTTTAAAATGATCAAGCCACTTAGTTCTCCTTGTCTACTTTTTTATAATCTATATTTTTTAATATAATAGTTCTTTTAATATTTAGATGAGAAGTGGTGGGGTTACAAATCATGTAAATCGAATTGGTTTTTGTTCTGTGGTCCACCAAATACAAGTTAGGACTGTCAAATACAGACTAGGAGAGACTCATCTGTCAGACACTGGATTATGATTCCTGACTTGTCAGTTTTTCTCATTTAAAAATATATGTAACTTTTAAAAATAAAAAATACACTTAATTAACTAATTAATTAACATCTTTAATGAGATAAATTAAAATATACAAATTATTGAATTATAATTAATAATTAAAATTCAATTAATAAATATATTATTATATATTTATATCATTTAAGAAAAATAACAGTTATAAAAATTTGTTTTACTATTTAATATTTTACATATATAATATTCCAAAACTAAAAAATATAAAGATAAAAATTATTTTTCAAAACTATTCCGTGAAGAGTTACTGAGAAAAAATCCATCCGGCGCAAAAGTTTGATGGCAAGGAAAATCCAACCCGTGTACTTCCGATGGAAAGTAAACCAGTCAGAAGAAACACCTCACAGAGTGAGAAACAAACTTTAGCATCACGAGATGGTGACGGTTCACGCATGCAACACACAAACAACAGCAAAGCCGGATCTCACCACCGGTTATGTAAGAACAAGAACAAAAATGCTAAAAATTACAGGTAACGCAGAATCACGAGTTTCAGAAATCAATTTAGAAAAGAATAAAAATAAAATCGAACAGATAAAATTTAATTGGACTTACATGAAGATTTCTGAAGAAGGTGGAAGAAAACAGAGAGCGAATTGCAGAGGAACCAGCAGCGCGTTTCATGGCCATGATGATTTGCCTGAGAAAATTTGATTCACTGCACAAAATTTAAATTGTAATTAATTATTACTGTTATGGTAAAATAAATAAAAATAATAAGAAGATGAAGAGAAAAATTGAAAGAATAGAAAGGTGAAAAGTTGGAGAGGGAAGAAGAAATCACCGGTTGCGACCTTTGCTCTTGTGAGACTCTGTATTCTCTGTTTCTCCTTTCAATTTGTTCACTGTTACACACGTGTGCCTAGTTAGTTCCCACGTGCCACTCCTTTATTTCTCTTATTTTTCTACTTTGCTCATTTATGACATTTTGGTTACTGCTTTTCATTCAGCTTAGTCAGCCCTAGTCTTCCCTCCTTATCATTTTTCTAATTTTAATTTTTTATCAGTTTCAATAAACCTTAAATTATTAAATATGTATGAGTTGTATAAATGGGTGAATTTTTATTTTATTTTATTTTGCTTTACTTTATTTTTTGTTAATTAATTTCTTTTTATTTGTAGTAGGATTATGACATTAGTTAAGTGGAGGTGTGTTGAAGATATGAAGTATTTTTTTAATATGATATAAGAATACAACTTTTCAAAATAATTTAGAGTGAAAAAGGAAAAAAATAAGGTAATTTATCACATTTGGAAATTTGGTACGATGAAAATTGGATAAAAGACAACTATCCGATTATTTTTTAAAACGAAATTAGAAATGAGTTAAGCTAAATTAATAGTTTGAAATTTTACCTTTTTATAAACTAGCAAATACAAAAAAATTTCAACATTATCAAATTCAATATCTCACATAATAATTAAACTCCTATTGTTTTTAAAAGATAATATATATGAAAATACGTGTATGCATAGCATGCTTGAATAAACAATAGTAGCAAGCAAGTCAATCTAAAGAAGAAATATATCCTTAATTATCAAGTGTTTGAAAAAACATATTCTTATTTAACTTTTTGGTCGTGGAATTTGTTAGCATTAAGTGGAATACATGTACATCGATAATTGTTATGTCAATTTACGAGGACGAGTGCCATAATAAGAGAAAATAACTTGTGATAAAAAATATCATTTAATTATTATTAAAATTTAAATTTCATTAACAAGTATTATAAATATATTATTGAAAATATAAGCATTTTAATTACAACATTCTTTTATTATCTATATTTTAACAGTAGGAGGTTTCATCTTTTACATTTTTTTAATCCTTAAAATTTTAAAATGACAGTTTTTGTAAGAATTTAATTAACTGCTTGATAGTAGAAATGATATATTTAAGAACTATTAATATTTTATTATTTCAGTATAAAATTTATAAATAAAAATTTAATTATTCAAATTTTATTTTAGAAAAAATATTATTTCTCTCTAAAACTTTATCTCTATTTCATTTATCTTCTAGATTTCTCAAATATATATTTAAATTTTGTTTTAAGTTGTCTTTACTTGTTGATTTTGAAAAGTTTTTATAAATGAAGACTAAGGATCTTGCTTGTGATTTTTCTTTATGACAAGATAAATATATATATATATATATATATATATATATATATATATATATATATATATATATATATATATATATATGAAGTTGAGAGCATCAATAAATAAATTTTGATAAGTAAAGTTAATTATGTTGTTTTTTTATACTACTTTAAGAGGATAAACTATCCAAATGTGAAGTTGGTGTGGTTTCAATATTTGGTTTAATGGAAAGATTATACTTTGAATATATTTTAATGTTTGAATCTTGAGATAAATGTTTAGTGATATACAAGAAAAATATTAATTACCTACATTTAAAATCCGTAAAAAATAACTAAAATATGTAGGTAAAATAGTTTGTAGATAACAATTATTTATGAATTTCAAAATTCATAAATAATTTCATAGGATTATATCCATAAGTAAAACCCATAAGTAATCATGTATAAATGCATTTGTAGGTAAACATTTATCTATGAATATGATCCATAGATATCTACATATTTAGTTTGTAGGTAGGTAAGTATACTAGTTCCCTGTATCCATGAAATATTTCTTTTTAAATTTTGATATGTTTATTAAAACACTAATACTATTTGATATTTAAGTAATAATTAAATAATATTAGAAACATAATTTGAAGATTTATTTTATAAAAAAAAAGAGTTAAATAGGTTTTTAGTTCGTTGATTATTAGTGAAAATTGGAATTAATCTCTTTTCTAAAATTTGACCAAATTTAGTTCGTCAACTTTAGAAATACATGAATCTAGTCCTTTTAGTCAATTTTTATTAAGTTTATTAAATATTTCAAATGTTTTCCATGATAACATTTAAATTGTATTGTTTCATATATTTTCGCTTCAATATTAGTTAAAAAAACATATTTGAATCGCCAAATAAACTTAATAAAATTTGGTTAAAAAGAACTAAAACAATGCATATCTAAAATTAGATAACTAAATTAAGTCAAAGTTTTGAAAATGAACTAATTTCAATTTTCATGTAAATATATATATATATATATATATATATATATATATATATATATATATATATATATATTCAACCTTAAAAAGTATAGGAAATAAAATTTGAACATATTAAGAAAATGGAACAACAATAATAATAATATTCAATCATGTGTTAAAACATCTAAGTACTCTTTGATTAAACAAACTAATAACCAGTAATTCAAATATCTAAGTACTTTTAAATTTAACAAACTAATAGTCAGTATAATCATGGGCCAAATTTTGTAGTCGATTGTCTTATGGTTGTTAATTGTCCTCCTATTGATTTTATTGACCACCTAGTTTATGGAAAATATGTTATGCAGTTGTTGTTGTTGGAGGTAGTAGGTACTAGAGGAATACACTAACAAATGAATAGAACTGAAAATTCTTCTTATTAATCCCTTATTCAATGGTCATGAATCTCTTCTCACTAGTGAATATATGTTCATAGAGTAATATGATTAAATGTTACTTGTATTTGGCTAGCTATGTATGGTAGATATAAAAGAGTTGAAAGTATTTGAGATAAAATTTGTATAGTTTGAGTTAATAGGTTTTAAATGAGTTATATTATATATTTTAGTGGTGAAAAGTTTGAATATTTTAATTTAGTCAAATTGGCTTGTAATTTTGAAACAAAACATTTTATCTTAGGTAAAAGAAAAGAAGAAAAAACAAACTTAGTTTCAACCAATTGAGTTATCAATTATATTTTGTAGAATTTTTTAATCATGCATAATGTTACGGCAAGTAAATTCTCGCTTAGCGAGTTTGATAGTTAGGTGACTAAAATCTGTTTAACTAGCTTGTTTAGATTTGTGCATTGAATTTAAGAATAAGAACTGACTACATAGTATTTTATTAGTGAGAGGAGATATCATAACCTTTTCACCCTTCCTTCCAAACTTACCAAACCAACTTAATAACTCTCAAATATTAATGAAAAAGTTAAACCCATATCATTAAACCATCTTATAACTTCAACCTTAACTACATTGGTATTGAACTCGTATATAGAAAAAAATATTAGATGATAGGAGTCGAAAAATATTTTTATGACTTAATTTGTTGTGTAGAAAAAAAAAGACTTAATACCGCTTTTGGTCTCTAGTTTGGGAAGTTTTGTTCAATATGATCCTATCTTTTCTTTTAGTAACAATTGATCTCACTTTTGAAACAACTGTTCAATTGACTCCTTTCTTGTTAACGGTGCTGGTTACGACGTCAATAAGTTCTTTCATGCATTCACCTGTCCAAATGTTATTTTAACACAGTCCTGACATAATATTATATTAAAAATCATGTTATCATCGTATACAATAAGGACTATAATAAACAATCTAAACTTGAATATGGGACCACTATGAACAAAAAGGACTCAATTGAACAGTTTTTTCAAAAGGTGAGATCAATTGTTATGAAAAAAAAAAGGTAGGACCATACTTAACACACCCTCCCAAACTAAGGACAAAAAACGGTATTAAGTCAAAAAATAATTATCTAGTAAGTCATCAATAACGTTAATGTTAATAATGGTTAAAAAAATGTACAAGACTTAAATTAATTGTTAATACGATATCATAAATAATTAAGTATTTAATATGATTTAATCTCTAACTTTTTTTCAAATCCAAATTTTAGTCCACAAAAAACAAAATAATGATTATCAATTTCCCTTTTCAAATAAATTATATTTTTCTTTCCTTAAGTCTTTGGAAATTTTGCTTAATTATATATGTATATTGTTCTTATCAATATTCGAATGATCTTAGTTGCAAAAAACTTTTTTAACACTCAAGTCAGGAAAGAGTTTTATTTTATTTCTTAATTAGATTTGGTACATACAAGCTCAAATTCGACAAAGCAAGTACTTATGAGAGTTTACTCTAGATGTTTATTTTTCTCATTCCCTGGCTTTGAAATGGAAGTTTCTAACACCACGTTGATACTTCATCGATATTGGCTTGCGAGTTGGCCCTCCTTAACAATGTAGTTTTGTTCTGGAAAGTCTTCACCTCTGAAGTGCCTATCCAACATGTCTTTAACACCAGCAGCATAACGTAACTGCACAAGTTTCATTATTATCAATATCAGTGTTTCACATAATGAAAGAACCTAAGTACTACAAAAACTCAATAATACCTGTGCATCTATGGTAGTGCCAGAAATATGAGGAGTCATTGCATGATTTGGCATGAATCGCCATGGATGATCCTTTGGAGCTGGTTGCACAGGCCAAACATCCCCTCCATAACCTTTACAAATTGTTCATCACAAAAATCATTAGTTCTGATTTTCTCATAACTATTTCAAATCAAAAGAATTTTCTGTGAATTGGTTATAGAGTTACCTGCAACATGGCCACTAGTGCAAGCATCAGCAATTGCCTGAGTGTCCATGATTGCCCCTCGAGCATTGTTAACAATCACCACACCTTTCTTGCACTTAGCAATTCTGTTTTTGTCAAACAATCCTCTGAAACACAAAAGCTTTCCTCACTACTCATCTCTTAGGCTCAAAGAATCTCAATATTAACACACCATGGAATATACATATTACAAACCAAAACACCTGTTATTCTTACGTTCTGTTATCTATGAATGAATCCCTCGTGAATTTTACAGAAATTATGCATACCATGATTTTGAGTGATTGAGATAGTAAAAGTATACCTTGTCTGCTCAGTGAGAGGCATGTTGATAACAATTACATCACACTTTGGAAGCATTGCATCAAGATCCTCCTCAAACTTTGCTCCAATCTCTTTCTCCGATTCAGGATTCATCCTAAGTCTATCATAGTACAAAAGATTACAGTTAAAAGGTTTCAACCTCTGCAGCAAAAGCTTCCCAATTCTTCCCGCACCAACAGTTCCTATTGTCTTGCCTTCAAGATCATAAGCTCTGTGTGCAATTCCAGCAACATTCCATTCCCCATTAACAGCTTGATGATACCCTGGCAAGAAATTCCTCACCAGAACAAGGATTCTCAGTAGTTCATCCTCGGCAACCGACACCACGTTGCTTCCAGTTACCTCTGCCACAGTTAAACCAGCAGCAGCCGCCGCCTTGAGATCAACGTGATCAGAACCAATTCCAGCAGTCAAAAGCAGCTCTAAATTCTTGGCTTTCTTTATTCTCTCAGCAGTGACATATGCAGGATGAAATGGAGTAGATATGATGATATGAGCATCATGTAGGTGTTTATCAAGTTCTGCATCAAGTACCAAATAGTCATAAGTTTGAAGCATTGGGTAGGTAAATCAAATGAAGTTTAAAGATAAACAATATTAGATGAAGTTAAATTAAGTTTTGAAGATATACTAACCAGAATTGGGTCCTTCTTTATCATCAGTGACAATATACTGATGACCCAGTGATTCAAGCCACTCACGAATACCCAATGCTCCTTCAACACATCCCACAAAATTGGGATTCAACTTAGCATACTCACCCCCTTTGTAGAACACCCCCACAATCTTCTTCCTCTCAGCCGGAGCCTATTCTCAACCATAAGACAAAAAAAATATACATTCACAATCATGCATAAACCAAAGTTCAAGCACTAAGTATCATTCATGATCTTGCCTAAAAAAATTAATCATGCTCATCGTCTGAAAGAATAATTTAGTATTTTCACTGTGCATTTTTACTTTGATGCAAAAGTAAAATTGGGTCAGTGATTAAAATTGATGGTGAAATTCCGATCCAACTGTCATGTGTATGGGAAAGAATTGTTTTGGAGAAACTTGAATTTTTTTCAAAAAATAAAAAGTGTAGTAAAGATGGGAGAAAGAAGATGAAGATATTTGGAAGTTGAGTTACATGAAGGTTTCTGGAGAAGGTGGAAGAGGACGATGAAAGCAGAGAGCGAATGGCTGAGGAAGCAGCACTTTTCATGGCCATGGTGATGATGGCAACGTAATTCACCCAAAAAAAAAAAAAAACTGCAATTATTAAGAACAGAGAATAGGGAAAAGAGAGAAAGAGAACTGTGTGAAAAAATAGAGCAGTGTTTGATGTTTATATAGAACAAAATAAACAAAGAAAATAATATGATATCCGCAGACACAAGAAATGGAAGATGAAACCATACATACCAAGACAGAGCATCTAGGGAAGGGATGAAATAACGTATGCAGCAGCCACTATGTTCTGTCTCTCTCATACACGTGTGTACATTTCAACCACGTGCCACCTTTGCTTTCTTTCTAAATTATAGTTAAGGAAAATAAAATTTTAACACCATTTTTTTTACACTATTTTGACACTGAACACATGTCAAAATGTGATTGGACGATTTCAAATTAAAAAATAAACTTTGGTTTTTTTCTTCCAAACATACTCCTGTCTCAACTTTTTTAATTTGAAATCGTCCACTCACATTTTGACACGTGTGCAGTGTCAAAATAATATCAAAAAATAGTGTTAAAATATCATTTTCCTTATAGTTATCCTAGATAATAAGCTAATGTATATTGTATTGCAGAAGAACAGAACACCACACCAACCTTGTTCAGTAACTTAGTGTGGTTTATGTAAGACTTTGACAATGAAACGCAGAAAATTAAGCTTCCATTTTTAACAATATCAAAATCATGAAGCAAGAATGATTCAACTCAAAACTAAGTCCTTAAGAATACAAAAACTTTATTTTTATTTTATACTATTTTTATTTATTTTTTACTTTATTTTTTAAAAAAAAAATACAAAAACTTTTATTTATAAACTATTTTATTCTTGTATTCTATATTAAATAAATGTAAAAATATATCATCATATCATTACTCATTTGTTAAAGATGAATTAACATGGGCACAAGGAGTGATCCAATTAATGCAAGCAAAGCAAGTTACAATTATTGTGAAATATAAACCATTTCAACCCCACAACAAATAAATAGCCAAACAAAACTTTTTTGCCCGTTTCATAATTATAATATACGTACCATGAAGCATTTATGTTTGCGATAGTGCCACTTGTAAAAAGCACCATTGCAGCATCAAATCTTTTCTCCATGAATTGACATCACCAAAGTCTTCATTATGATAACCTCTTCTACCCCACATTCACATGGTTATTATGTAAAGAGCTACAATCCAAAGTTCACATATTTACTCCATCAAAATAATAATAATATGACTTATCAAACCAACAACATAATAAATAGTTAAATTTATCATTTATTGATTGTCGTTGTCACCACAATCATAAAGTTAAAGAAGATTTGAAGATTATTTTTTTAGTGTTTTTTTAAAGATGAAAAAGTGATGAAAAACAATGATATGTGAGAAAAATATAAATTTGTCATCCTATTATCATGGAAAGAAATATTCTTGTTGTTTTATTTTCACGTGTCCACCAACACTATTATTTTTCACATGCACTACCATTGTTATTTTTGATATGCATATGTGATATTTCTAAATAATACAAAGAGATTCTTGACTTTAGAAGCGACATACACTCATACACATTTGACTCGTTGATCATGTATAATGAGTCTCTTCAATGCGTCATTAAATAGTTGGTTGGTATATTGGTGTATATTAATAGTTTAGTAATGGTGGAGAATTGTGTTGTGATATTTTCTCAAAATTTATGGAGATAATTTGGTGTTACTGCTTGTGTTGTGATCTTTCCTCGAAGCTTTGGAAATAGCTTGGTGTCACATTGCTCAAACCTAAGTGAATTCTAGAATGAGTATGGCAAGTGCATTGTGCATGATTCATGTTCATGGAATGTGATTAGAATCCATAGCACGAGTAGCCCGACAGACATCATAGTAGTTCGACAACATGTTAGCCTGACAGACATCATAGTAGCCTGAAAACATAAAAGCTCAACATCATACCAACCTGACAAATATAGAAGCTCAACAGGCAGTATAACAGCCCAACAGATAACATAATAGTTGACACTCCAAAATATACATCTCCTTTTATCATTGGAGTCTGCTTTGATTCACATCATAGTTCATGGACGTAGGTTGAATGACATGCATACATATGCTTGGAATCAAATATGTGAAGACTTTGAATCGAAAATATGAAAACTTGGAATCGAATTTGTGAAAACTTGGAACTTTTTTCAAGAAGAATAGAATGTGTTCTTTTTTGTTTGGAACTGATTTCAAGGTCTTGGAATATGTTTTGTTTTGTTTGGAACCAGTTCCAAAGTGTTAGAATTTGTTTTCTCGTGCTTGGAACCGATTCCAAAAGCTTTCGTTTGTTCTAAAAAGTGTGTTGTGTTGCAGAAAGTGTTGGACATGTTATACGAGATGATTCAAGAGTTGAACCAAAGGCCTATGGTGGTCATTGGTGGAGGCGACATGGTGGTGACCATTCGTAGTGGAGGTAACTTCATCGTTGAAATGTGATTCAGTTTATGTGGATTTTGGTGGTTCGTGGTTAGGGGAGTTTCTGCTAGTGTGCTCGTGGAGGAGGTGATAGAGTTGCCATGTGTTTTGTTTAATGAAAATTGTTGACATTACTTTTGATTCAAATTTAATTTCTTATTATAGATATATATTATGGAAATAAGTATTATGTGCCTTTTGTATCATTTATTTATTTTAATTAATACTTTTTTGTAAAAGTTTTATTCATTAAAAAAATTCTATAATAATTCTAATTCATCTTATATTTTATATTACTTTTAACATAAAAAATAATTTGATAATTTTATTTTTTAATTTATTCAAACTTGTATTTAATATGTTACATAAGTTAAATTTATTTTATTTTCAAATTTATTTTTTTATTTCTCTTAAATCACTGTTTCCACGAGAACACAACCTAAAGTTATTTCAGTTTTCAAAATTTAATATTAAGTGATTAACATTATATTTTTAAAAATTGAAAAATTATAATAAAGTTTTTATAAGTTTAAAGAATAAAAACCTTTTTCTCCAGATTTTAGAAAATAAAAAATAACTATTCAAATCATTTATTATAATTTTATATAATTAGACAATTATAAATGGTAGATTGTAAAAAGAGATGATGCTGTCGGTGGCTGAGTTATGTCTGTTAGTGCAGTCACTTGATGTGACAGAGACGTGCTTGACTCCTTCATCATTTTTGGATATGTTTTTATATTTTACTAATTATTGAGAAAATTATACAAAGGCTTAAATTAAGTTTTTATACTATAATTCCAATCATATTGTTACTTTATTTTTTTTTTATAAAGTTTTCATTACATATTTAATCTTTCAATTGTTTATAATTAATTCATTTTGGTCTATCATTAACATATTATTAACTATTAGCAAGAAATATATATATATATATATATATATATATATATATATATATATATATATGTATATAAAAGAATAATACGTATTAAAATTAACTCTAAATACATTATTAATATCTTATTTAAATGAGTAAGTAATTACTATTGTTATCACTTACCTACTTGTATAAATTCTTGTAAGGATTATATATTGCATCACATTAAAATTTGTTAGTTTAAAAAATTGAAATATCAAATTTGTAATTAATATTACATAAAGATTAAAATTACATATTTATAAAATAATAGGAACAAAAATTAAAAGTTGTGATATGACAACTGCAAAAGTATTTTTTTTCTTTGAATTTTTTAATTATATCCTCGAGTTCTGCTAGTTAAAAAATATGAAATATTATGTATTAAATTAAAAAGAAGAGAAAACAGAAAATAAGGATAATTTGTGAGAAAAATAAATTTATTTTTTATTTTTATTTTTAAAACAATAAAAGTTGTATAAATTATAAATTTTGGGATACTTAAGTTTATTTAATCATATTTAGGCTGTTTCTTCTTTGCGTCTTTTTTCATTAAAGTTTTTATTGAGTCTCTAATATTTATATTTGGTGTTCTATCTCAATTATAATGATTTATTTTAGTATAAATTTTAGAATTATTTTTTTGTTGGTACGTCTTCCAGTGAAGTTGAATATCGCTGTTTGGTTAGCGTCGTTGTTGAAATCACTTACATTCAAACACGTCTTATGAATTAACAACTTCTTCTTTGGTTGTATGGTATCCTGACAATCAAAGTGTTATGGTAGTCTGTCAGGTTGCACACGTTCAATAGCAGTAACCAAAAAGAACAACAACACAGTACCAAAATTATGAATACTGAATATGCTTTTCCTTTCCACGAAAACAAAGGAAATGCTTACAAAGTTGTGACAGAGTATGAAATCACACCGTGGAAATAGTAATTTTAAGAATGACGAGAGATCCTTAGATATAATGAATAATAAATCTTTATCCGATCCAATAAATATATTAGTGATAAGCTATCGTTGAAGCTATCAAATTAATACTACTTTTCAAGGTAATTTCAGTATTGCCTAGTAGTATTCAAGAAAATAGATAGGGCTAAAGTAACCCTAAGTTGTCTCCCAACGAACACGGAATTTCTTTCGAATATCTGAAACTTATGAATGTTGTGCAATGCTTAAGAACAAAAGTGAAGATGTTTAAAGGTTGTTGTAAAACAAATAGAAAACTTAAAAACAATTATGA
>NC_028351.1:1365125-1408164 GCF_000741045.1 Vigna radiata var. radiata | reverse complement strand
TTTGACCATCTTTGACCATTCAATTTCATGCTTTAAATGAATAAAATTTTAACTTCAGCTGCACAAATAAACATTAGAACATCCAAAATAATTTATGCAACTAAAAATCACATTTTAAGCATCTTTAGTTCCCAAACCCAATAAATTCAATCGTCATAAATTCATATTAAATCAATCATTTACGCACAAGAATTTCATCAAAAATTTCAATTTTAAAACATAAATGTGGGCATAAATATGCACTCATCAATTAGTATGATTTATTAAGACATATTAATAGTATTATTTCTTAACTTATTAAGCTTTTCTATTCTAATGAATCTAAACCTAGGTTTATTAATAGGTTAAAACCATTTAAGCCTCCCTATTTTCGTAAGGTATTCCCAATTTGGTCCCCTTCTTTTAACCCTTCACAATTGAGTCCTTATAAGTACTAATTTCAAACAAATTAGTCCCTGTCGTTAAAAATCGTTAACGGTGTTAAAATTGTGCAGATGTGAGTAGATGACGTGGTTAAAATTCTCCTTTTGAGGTGTTAAAATTGTGCAGAGGTGTTAAAATTGTGCAGAGGAGAATGGGAAAAATTTGAACACCTCTGCACAATTTTAACACATCAAAAGGAGAATTTTAACCACGTCATCTTCCCACCTCTGCACAATTTTAACACTGTTAACGATTTTTAACGGCAGGGACTAATTTGTTTGAAATTATCACTTATAAGGACTCAATTGAGAAAGTTTAAAAGAAGGGGACCAAATTGAGAATATACCTTACGAAAATAGGGACGCCTAAATGGTTTTAACCTTATTAATATTATAGATACTATTTATGATAAAATATCATTATGTTATTATTAACTATATTATTATTATATATATTTAAAATAAATATTATTTCAATGAAAATATAGGTTTACAACATCTATAAATATAATTAATATTCTCTAAGGAATACTCACATAATATCTTATAATTGTAACGCCCCGACAACTTTCACTCGCACACTTTCCGAGAAAACTTCCCAGAAGGTCACCCATCCCAGAATTACTCCAGGCTAAGCACGCTTAACCATGGAGTTCTTAAGGGTTAGGCTACATAAAAGTAAATGCGCCAAATCAATTCCTTAAAGCTATCTTTCAACTGTATATACAGTCTCCAGATCCCTCTCATTCCGGTGTATGTTCGATTCGTCCATGTGCCCCTTCCACTCGAAGCCTGCCAGGAGCCGCTCCTTGTCTGTGCCCCCTGCACCATGCCTCTTGCACCGGCGATCACTCCCCGCCCTCGTCAGTGCCCGGGTGTCACATGCCCACCAGCTTCCGTCTGGTTCGTCCTCGAACCACACCGTACTAGGAGAGGCTAGGCTCTGATACCATTTGTAACGCCCCGGCAACTTACAGGGACTGTTGACTGCCCCCACAAATCACCACAAGACTTTCCAGTGTGCTTTGTCCTCACTCGCACACTTTCCGAGAAAACTTCCCGGAAGGTCACCCATCCCAGAATTACTCCAGGCTAAGCACGCTTAACCATAGAGTTCTTAAGGGTTAGGCTACAGAAAAGTAAATGCATTTTGGTGATATGGGTAGCCAAATCAATTCCTTTAAGCTATCTTTCAATTGTATAGTCTCATACCTATACAGTGTCCAGATCCCTCTCATTCCAGTGTATGTTCGATTCGTCCATGTGCCCCTTCCACTCGAAGCTTGCCAGGAGCCGCTCCTTGTCTGTGCCCCCTGCACCATGCCTCTTGCACCGGCGATCACTCCCCGCCCTCGTCAGTGCCCGGGTGTCACATGATACTCAGATTATAAACTTTTCTATTGACTTGAGTGTTAAAAAGTCTTCTGTAGTTGAATCTTTCCCCTCTAAGTAGTGAGGAATTTTGTTTCAATCAACAAGAACTTTCAAACTACCATTAGGATCTTACCACCTATTCGCAAATTCACACTCAAGATCCCAATAATTGCAGGCAATGATTTGCAGTAGAAAATGAATGAGATTTTCATCTTTGTATATTGAGGAGACCCAAGGTGGATCTCCCCCTTTTGAGGGTTCCATTCCGACAAACAAAAGCTTTCAAATCCACTACTAAGATATTACCATTTGTCTGCAAATTCATGTTCAAGATCCTGGTAAAAACATTGGACGTCCACTATGGAGTCAAATCCACAACCACGAGCTTAAGAGCCTTGTTTGTCACGGAATGAGAAAAATCGACGGAGGTGGCAACAAGAAAAATCCACAAAGGTGGCAACAGGAAAAGTCCACGAAGGTGACAACGCTCCGTGGCAACGAGAAAAGTCTACGGAGGTGGACTTTAAGCCTAACTCAACCCCACAAAACCGACTTGTAAGGCGAGGTTTGCACCCACTTATATACTATGAATCGACCTTATCTTTAGTCGATGTGAGACTTCCAACATACCCCCCTCACGCCGAGGTATATATATCTCGAACGTGGGAGTAGACATTAATGGGTGGTCTGATAGCGGGCCGATAGCGGGTGGAACAATATGTCCAATAAACAACAAATATCGTTAGGGCAGCCTTTAACGATGACTTTGATACCATGTTAAGAAGTGGACTTTAAACCTAATTCAACCCTACAAACCGGATTTTAAGATGATATTTGCATCCACTTATATACTATGAATCGACCTTGTCTCTAGTCGATGTGAGACTTCCAAAATACTTTAATGGTATGAGCAAATGAGGATATAACAGTTATCCAATGCAAGATGAGAATGGTGTAGTAATATAGTTTTAGGATGATCTTCCTTTTTTAGAAAATTATGATTACGTTATTTTAGTTATATGACTATATATATAAAACACATATATGATGACTGTAATATAATAATTATATGCTAGCTTTATCTGCTTAATGATTATCATATCTATAATGTTTTTGTCAAAAAAAATTTATACTATTTACACTCATAAATAAAAATCAATTATGAATTATATTACAAAATCACATGTGTACATGAACAAGGTTCATGGCACAAAATTACCATCCAATAAAAATTTCACATGTTTTATAGCATTTATATTACTCCCAAATATTAATATGTCATTTACATTAAAGAAAAGCATAAAATAAGATAAGAATCCTTATCATTTTGTTTTAGGTACACATTTAACACTACTACTGTTTTGAAAACCATTAAAATATACCTTTACTATTTTTTTTTCATGTCATGGTTATTATTTTAAGCCATACAAACTTATTAAGTTTTATTTTCTTAGTTTTATAATCCTCCAAAGTTGACTCGCATATATTTTGTCTTCTAAATCATCATTTAAAAAATAATTTTAGCATTCACTTTGATGAATTTATAAACTAACAACACAGACAAAAAAACACTTAAAATTCTAATGGAACTAACTTTGGAAACACAAATATGTTTCAAAGAAGTATAAATATTTTACTCGTTCACAATTAACATTAACAAGATTTGTCTTAATATAAAAAGCCACTTACTACTTATATTATGCATTTACAACCGTAAGAAGGATTAGTTAAAAACTAATTATTATTTTTAGTATTAATAGCTTCTTTATGAAAAAAAAAAAAAGCATATTAAAAGATCTCAAAGTCTCACTGCAAGTAAGAACAAATAAAAGACATATAAATCTTTAACACTTCTCCGTCTTCTAGTCATCCTAGATTCAAGTTCAACGTTTTCACATTAGTATTAACACACTAGAAGATAAAACAAAACTACAAATATCACTATCAGTTTTAGTCAAATTTGGCTTTAATAGATATTTTTAAAGAAAATAATATTTCTAGATTCCATAACGATGTTATTTGAAAATTTCAACTACTTCTAAATTAATATCCAATAATCAATGAATAGTATTATGTACTAATGAAAATTTCATCAATAATTTTAGACTGTTTTTCCTTTCTTATTAAAAAGAAATGTTAACTTTTGCAAGATACACGATACTTTAAATATTTGAAATATAATTATCTCTTCTTCAATATATTTAGAAAATTTTTTTAGAATTAAGAAATTTTAGTAAGAATATCACAAGTGAAATACAAAATTTTATATTGTATATCTTTAAAAAAATGTTCAATAAGTTTTTAATTTCTAAATTTTGATTTAAATTAAAATTTGTATATATTTAAATTTTAATATATCTTGATCTCAAATTTTAAAATAAATTAATATAATTATTTTAAATTAATGATATAATTTTTTTAAATTTATTAAACAGTGTTTTAAATTGACATATAAGCTTAAAAAAATTATATCTATTAATTTTTAAATTTTGTGAACCAAAATATATCAAGATTTGAAACAATGACCAATTGACTTAATAATATTTTGAGTTCCTAATAAAGTTGAGAACTTTTAATTGAGTTCTAACTCTTAAATTTTTCTATTAACTTGATGATGTAATTATTATCTTAATGATGTAATAGTTATGATCTAATTATTATCTTTTCATATAACCTTGTTGAATTTCCTCTACATGTTATTTTATTATTTTTTTTGTTAAAATTATATAAGATTATAAGAGTACATGGATATAATATTATAAGAGAGAATTTTAAAATAATAAAATAGTAAAAATGACGTGTGACTGCAACTGACATGTCAAGATACAGTTAAGTGAAAAAATTTAATAAAAAGACAAAAACTCAATTAAAAAATATTTTTTAAAATATTTAATAAATCATAAAAATTTATTAGAAACTCAATTTAAAATTCCAAAAATTGATCAGAAACTTAAAATATAATTAAACCATTGAATTTTGCATTAAACTTAAAGACTTAAAACATTTTTATTCTTTTAAAAAAAATCAAAACTTATTCTAAACATACTATTCACGGGATTAAATAATATTCTTTTTTTTTCTTAGTTCTATCATTAGATTGAGAAACATACGAAGGTGTCACCTGAAAATCAATACCATGCATTTAAGGAAGCACTGATTGATCAAACAAAATGTCTGATATTATTACACTTTAGTTTTACATTAGTTAAATAAAACATTTCACATTATTACTTTTAATTCTACCTCTATTTGCAATCAAACACTAGATCATGTATTGTTAATGCAAACAGTGAAATGCCGACACAATGATTGCGACAGTTGAACCAAACACAATGAGAACGAGAGAATAGAAAACGTGTAATAGAGAGAGAGAGGGATTGTGTAACTTATATTTCTTGTATTTTTTCTTGAGATTCTATTTTTTTAAAAGTTATATATTTTTTAAATGACAAAAGTTATAAAATAATTAGATTTGAAAATGTTTGAGGCTGATCACAGACAGACATATACAAAAGTAAAGGCTGCCGCATATGTTAGTTCTTCCCTTCCCTAGTTGCTCTGCTTAGGTAAGTGTGTTTTCATGGTCGTACTGTTCTGTCTGCAGATATTTTCTTTCTCTCTGTCATTTTCTTTCTTTTTTTGTTCTATATAAACCTCACACACCACTCTATCTTTTCACACAGTTCTCTTTCTCTCTTTTCCCTAATCTCTCTTCTTAAAAATTTCAGTTTTTTTTGGGTGAATTACGTTGCCATCATCACCATGGCCATGAAAAGTGCTGCTTCCTCTGCCATTCGCTCTCTGCTTTCCTCCTCCTCTTCCACCTTCTCCAGAAACCTTCATGTAACTCAACTTCCAAATATCTTCATCTTCTTTCTCCCATCTTTACTACACTTTTTATTTTTTGAAAAAAATTCAAGTTTCTCCAAAACAATTCTTTCCCATACACATGATTGTTGGATCGGAATCTCACCATCAATTTTAATCACTGACCCAATTTTACTTTTGCGTCAAAGTAAAAATGCACAGTGAAAATGCTAAATTATTAATTTTTCTTAAGCAAGATCATGAATGATATTTAGTGCTTGAACTTTGGTTTATGTATGGTTGAGAATAGGCTCCGGCCGAGAGGAAGAAGATTGTGGGGGTGTTCTACAAAGGGGGTGAGTATGCTAAGTTGAATCCCAATTTTGTGGGATGTGTTGAAGGAGCATTGGGTATTCGTGAGTGGCTTGAATCACTGGGTCATCAGTATATTGTCACTGATGATAAAGAAGGACCCAATTCTGGTTAGTATATCTTCAAAACTTGATTTAACTTCATCTAATATTGTTTATCTTGAAGCTTCATTTGATTTACCTACCTAATGCTTCAAACTTATGACTAGTTCTTACTCGATGCAGAACTTGATAAACACCTGCATGATGCACATATCATCATATCTACTCCATTTCATCCTGCATATGTCACTGCTGAGAGAATAAAGAAAGCCAAGAATCTAGAGCTGCTTTTGACTGCTGGAATTGGTTCCGATCACGTTGATCTCAAGGCTGCTGCTGCTGCTGGTTTAACTGTGGCAGAGGTAACTGGAAGCAACGTGGTGTCGGTAGCCGAGGATGAGCTGCTGAGAATCCTTGTTCTGGTGAGGAATTTCTTGCCAGGGTATCATCAAGCTGTTAATGGGGAATGGAATGTTGCTGGCATTGCACACAGAGCTTATGATCTTGAAGGCAAGACAATAGGAACTGTTGGTGCCGGAAGAATTGGGAAGCTTTTGCTGCAGAGGTTGAAACCTTTTAACTGTAATCTTTTGTACTATGATAGACTTAGGATGAATCCTGAATCGGAGAAAGAGATTGGAGCAGAGTTTGAGGAGGATCTTGATGCAATGCTTCCAAAGTGTGATGTAATTGTTATCAACATGCCTCTCACTGAGCAGACAAGGTATACTTTTACTATCTCAATTACTCAAAATCATGGTATGTATAATTTCTGTAACATTCACAAGGGATTCATTTATAGATAACAGAACATAAGAATAACAGGTATTTTGGTTTGTATTATGTATATTTCATGCTGTGTTAATATTGAGATGAGTAGTGAGGAAAGTTATTTGTGTTTCAGAGGATTGTTTGACAAAAACAGAATTGCTAAGTGCAAGAAAGGTGTGGTGATTGTTAACAATGCTCGAGGAGCAATCATGGACACTCAGGCAATTGCTGATGCTTGCACCAGTGGCCATGTTGCAGGTAACTCTAAAACCAATTCACAGAAAATTCTTTTGATTTGAAATAGTTATGAGAAAATCAGAACTAATGATTTTTGTGATGAACAATTTGTAAAGGTTATGGAGGGGATGTTTGGCCTGTGCAACCAGCTCCAAAGGATCATCTATGGCGATTCATGCCAAATCATGCAATGACTCCTCATATTTCTGGCACTACCATAGATGCACAGGTATTATTGAGTTTTTGTAGTACTATACTATGGTTCTTTCATAATGTGTAACAGTGACATTGATAATAATGAAACTTGTGCAGTTACGTTATGCTGCTGGTGTTAAAGACATGTTGGATAGGCACTTCAGGGGTGAAGACTTTCCAGAACAAAACTACATTGTCAAGGAGGGACAACTCGCAAGCCAATATCGATGAAGTACTCTGTATTAACGTGGCCTTAGGAACTTCCATTTTTAAGGCTAACTTATGAGAAAATAATGATCCAGAGGGCACTCTTATTGCATAATGTTTGTGCTTTGTCTTTGAACTTGCTTATGATTGATAAAAGAAATAAAAAAAAAAATGTAAGGAAACACTCTCAATGTTCCTTGTATTTTGATCTTGTGTTTTCAAATTTGGATGTGGTAGTTATTTTGCATGAAACTTAGTATGTATGGTTAACAAATGAGTGATTGGAAATTAATAAAAAAAAAAATAGACCAACATTTGCTGATCAATTCTTATGAACATTATTTTTAAATTTATCAATCTTGCAGAAGCAATATCACTATTTGTACTAAACCAATAAATAACAGAAAGAACTAAGATAATATTTGTGTGAATTAAATTTTAAAAGAGCTATTTTTATATAAGATTTTACTTTCTAAACAATATATATAGTATACTTCAACCTTTATAAAAAATGCTTAAGATACTGAAGTTTGGTTTAAACCAATTAAAATTAATGTTATTCCTTAACCAAATTCGTGTTTACTATAACTTTTTAATAGTTATTTTTTCAGTATATCCAATACTTCATATCGATGAGGACTGGAGGTAAAAAAAACGATTTAAATTCTAAAGTTATCATTTACGAAAGGAAAAAATGTAAATTCAATTATTAGTTCAATTTAGTCTTTAACATATTTTTACGATTGAGATATGAAAACAATACTTCAGGAAACAAATGACACATTTTCACCAATGAAAGCACTTTACCCTGAGAGAGACTTGTTTTATTATTTTCTCATAACAAAATATTAGATTGAGTTTGAGTGAAAAATGTTTAGGTAACCAAAAGGGCGTTTTTCCTTCATCCCAAGTTTTTATTATCGTATTTCCAAAGTTTTCTAAATACGACTTTCTTTTATTTTGACAAGGTAAAAACAAAATTACCCCATCTCTCTTCTTATTTATTTCCTGAATTCTCACCTCTTACATTTATTCTAGGGTCGCAAACTCATCTCTTGTAGTGTCTCCCCACATTACAACCTTCTTCCTTCGAATTCCTACACTTCAGAAGCATAACCTTTCCTTCATACGTCTTCAGCACTCCCCTAAAGGTAAGTTTCATTTTTCTTTATTACTTTTGTATTGCTTATTGATTTGAAATAATTTGGGAGTGAACGGAATTTGAAATATGAGAGTTTGAATAATTAATTTTGGTTGATAAGTGAAACAAATTTAGAGGATAAATATTGGATTTGAAGACAAGGTTTAGGAAGACATCGAATTTTGAAAATCACTTTAGAAAAATATTGAATTTCGAAAATCAATTTAGGAGTATACCATATTCAAAATCTATTAAAGATTCTTCTAAATTTTGAAATTTGGTTTTGTTATTTTTTTTATATAATTTGGTGGGTTCTACTTAAGCTTTTAAGGTTTGTTTATAACAAAAATGACAAGAACACGTGATACCTTTATATACTGAACTGAGAACTTTGCACATGATGAAGTTAGAAAAAGACTTACAACATTTATTTCTAAAAGAGGTCATCATGGTAAAGTTGGAGAAGTTTTGATGTTAATGACCATGATGATGTTTTTGAGGAAGATGTTGAGTAGCATAGAAATGTTGTTCAACAAGAACATGAAGTAGTTAATTTCCTGAAGGTTTACACAACATTTCTTTATCGACGAGCATTGTTGAACACATAGTATTTGTATCGTGGGAAAACCATGCTACTAAAGTAAATGAATATATATATATATATATATATATATATATATATATATATATATATATATATATATATATATATATATATATATATATATATATATTGCTTTTGATGCATAATGAGTTGTTTAAATTTTATTTACAATTGTTTTGTCGAAGATCGATGGGAGATAAAGTTAGTCACCCATAAAAAAAAGTTAAACAAATTTGGAACATGTAATGTGGTTGTTCAAATTTTTGTGATGAACTTTGATTTAATTTTTTTATATGATATTTCTTACCAATTGCACCAATAAGGGGGTTGATATTGGCGTTTATTGAGAGGTGACATAGAGAGAGAGACAAACACTTTTCATGTCCTTATTAGTGAGATGATTGTCACACTGGATGACGTGTTACCAATGTTACATTTGCTTATAGTGGGATATGTTTATCTAAATGAACCCCTAAACTTTGATATTGCTTTGGAAACTCTCATGAACTTTTGGGCACGGACTGCATGAAGACTACATCTGAGCTTAGGAAATGTTGTAGCCTCCGTGTAAGACTGAGTTCGTTGAGAGACATATATAATGATTGTTGTGAGAACCAACAATGGCATTATGTCGCACAAGCCTATTTGTTGTATCTTGTTGGATGCACAATTTTCTTAAATAAGATTGTCACGTACATCTAATGTGTCCTACTTGGTTCTCTTTAAAGATCTGCAGTCATGGGGAGTTGCACACTTATATGAGCAGCTTGGAGATGTTAATTAGCTTTGCAAAGATAAAGCAATTTGTTGCTTATTTTGACTATCTTATAAGTATTGCATTTTGTTTTCCTTTATTGTTTCATTATTGAAATACATTTGCATTTTTTTTTGTAGAGTTGTATATGAACACTTTTCTAGAATGGGAAGGAAGTAATTGCTGGATAGTTATGATGAGCGAGACCTCAAACGACATGTTTTTTTATAGGAGACAAGTTTCTAGCGTAAATGAGATTTGGGCATAGTTAGGTGCATTAACATATGATGGGGTGAGATGGACCGATATTGATCACCTCAAGTTACTCGAATGCTTGTGACAACCTTGAGGTGTATTAAGATTGTTAAATGCATTCAATAATTTTACTACATCATTATGTGTCAAAAAGAGGCATTTACAACTTCAAATTCATCTACACATCTATTTCAATGAATGTATTTATCACTTTCTAAGAAGATCATTAATTGGTGTAATTCAATTCTAGAACCTTTCAATGATAGTTTGTAGGTGTAATTCAATTCTAAGAAGATCATTATATAATGGTTATTAATCATTATCAATAAGCAATGAATGCTCACTAGATTTTAACATACTAGTATAAAGGTGACTAACTAAAGTCTTTCATAATTCATGGTTATGATATCCTCTCATTACCTTCAAGACTTACCCATTTTCATTACCAATTGGTTTTACCTATTAATCTAAAAGGACAAAACATTTTCTTATGCAAAACATATTCAGATTTGTATATCATGTACTTTTTACTTCTTTCATATCCTATTAATATATGTATTTTTTTCTCAAGTTGACTATTAGCTTTGTTAAATCTTATAACCACAACAATAAAACCAAAAACCAAGATGAAAAGAAATTCCTCATACCCACTTAATTAACATATAATATGTAAAAAAAATATCACTAGTTATAAAGTTATCAGTATAATCTCTCTTGCGTATTTAATTAATAAAAGAAGAGAAATTTTGAAACGAAACTCTAATGTACTTATGATTCCATAAAACTTAAAAGGATGATTTTCCATCTTAAATACCAACTCTATAACCATCTACAACATGACATGAGTATATAATACCTCACTTGTTGAGTAATAATAATCACCATGGGGATCATCAATAAATTCATAAAACAAAATACACCAAATAAGTAAAATAACAAAAATAACAAAATAGGAAAAAAAAATTAAGAACCAGATTTCAAAATTCCGAAAAATATTTCACTAGATTTCGAAATATAGGAGGCATCTAAATTAGATTTCAAAATCCAGTACACTCTTAAATCAAATTTTGAAATCTAATATACTCTTAAAGTAAATTTCGAAATCTGATACATTTCTAAATGAGATATCAAAATTGGATATGTTCAAAATCTAGGACACTCCTAAATCAAATTTTGAAATCCGTTGCATTCCTAAACGAGATCTTAAACCAAATTTTAAAATTTGATACACTCCTAAACCGAATTTCGAAAATCAATACTCTCCTAAAATAAATTTCAAAATTTGGGATACTCCTAAATGAGATTTTGAAATTTGAGACATTTTCAAAATTCAATATTTACTCTAAACTAGACTTTTCATTCTACAAACTAAATTTCAAAAATAATAAATCATTATAAATGATTCTCACGAGAAATATAAGAGAAAACAATATAAATGAAGAAGTGAGTATTATTTCTAAGTTTCAACCAAAACAAAAATGAAATACAAAATTCTTTAAAGAAGAAAAATGACATTGAAGATAAAGAATACCTATGATGAAGAAGAACCCGTTGAAAGGAAGAAGAAGAATGTTGAATAAGAAAAAACGTTATTGAATGTTTCATGAAAATGAATTAGTTAGGAGAAGTAAATATAACAGTGCCAAAAGTAAATAGGATGGCGTGGAGATTGTATATTTTGGGGCGCGGAAAGAAAACATGGGTGCAGGAAGAAAGCTGCAACCAGAAGAAGCTACTTGAGGCGGGCCTAGTTTCGGCTTTGATCCGTATAAGTTTTGGCTAAAGTAGTAACTAGTTACGGGCCAGGAAGCCCAATATGAAAAAAGCAAAATGAATGAGCGTTGCCTCAAGTCACTTCTCGCAGTTTCTGGCGATACCATGAGTGAAGTGAGCGAAAAAGAGACGAATCCGCCGGCGACAGAGGCAGCGCCACCGTGTCCGACGGTGACGGAGCGGGACCAATGGATGGTAGAATCACAAGTGTTTCAGATTTACCACCTCTTCGCCACCATTCCTCCCAACGCCCAAACCCTCATGTATGTCATTCATTGCAACATCTCTTCTGTTCTCTTCATTCTCCGTGTTGAATTTCTTTTTCTCTGCGTTTTTTCTTCTTCTCTTCTCAGGTTGGAGCTGCAACGCGATAATCACGTGCAGTTTCTCTCTAAAGGACTTCGTCACCTCAGTTCCGCGTTTTCCGTATTGGACTCAAAGTAACACATGCCTTTTTCTTTTGTGTGTGTTGTTTGTATCGCAATTTCTGTTACTGTTGTCGGATTGATTAGACGTTGTGGTTATGCAGTCGACCATGGCTGTGCTACTGGATCTTCCACTCCATTGCTTTATTGGGAGAATCCGTCGAAGATGAACTCGAAGATAACACTATCGAATTTCTTAACCGTTGTCAGGTTTTTAATCGTGACTCTAATTCTTATTTTCCTTGGATCACTTTTTTTCTCTTCCATTATTTGTAAACTAGTATTTTTTTTTTACCAAAGATACAAGTTATATACATAAATACATTAATGCATATATATATATATATATATATATATATATATATATATATATATATTATAACTAATTTCATGAAAAGTAAATAATTTTGAATATATAAATGAGTTTGGTACTGTCAGTCAATATGAAATCATCGCTGGTACGACTCCGAAGATAGCAATTGTAAAATTCAGTAGGCTGTCAGTGATTTGTGATCGGATCACAATATAAAACTGTTTTCTTTCTATATAAATTTTATTGCAAACAAAATTCATAATTCATAATAAATAAATATACAGTTGTTCTTAACGAGTTACCATTTCTTTAAGGAGACTGATGAAACTCTATGCAGAGAGAAAAAAAGGTTAGATTGAAAGGGATATATGGTTAAAAATATCAAATATCGATATACATATAAAATGAGAATAAACAGCGGGAGTGTCCGTTGGGAGTAGTTTGAGGTTTAGAAAAAGAGTAGTGTGTGAAATTCATTTCCGTAGAGTGTTAAAGTATTGATAATGTCCATCTGGTTCTAATTTTTAATATAAGAGTAGACATTTGATGTAAAAAATGAGCTGGTGTTTGGTTTATCTTTGCTTTCATTTTTCAGTTATGTTTTTGCTAATAGATACAAATTTGCAACTGAGTTATAGTACTAATTTTCAAGAGCAATAAAACCTTGATCTTAAAGGGATGAGTTCGATGTATGCAATTAATATGTTTTCTTGTTTTCTCTTTATCATTGACTGTCTGTCTACCCATTTCATTGCCTGCTTATGTTGGATGCTGGATATATCATATGTATACTTATGGCTGAAAAATTACAATTATGCACAATATCACAATGTATTACTGAGTCTAAACCATTTGTTGTTGTTTTGCAACACAGAAACATTCTGGACTTTTTACTATGTACTTATCTTTTTGTTGATATATGTACCATACACGACCTAGCTGATTCTTTAGTTATATGTTTTAAAATCTTGTGGTTTAAGGTCGAATTTCTTGGCTGACCACTTTTTTCCCATCCATCCCGTTTCTGCTCCCTTATAGATTTCTTCTTTGTATACTAACAGGATCCAGATGGTGGATATGCTGGAGGACCAGGCCAAGCAAGTGACTATTCTTATCTTTTGTTGATTTCTATTTCATTACTCAGCTATGGTTTCGTTGAATTTTATTCTTACCTTCTCCTCCTTCTCCCCTTTTTAAAACTTTATCTTATTGTCTCATGCTGCAACTCTAATGCATACAAATAGAAATGGTTAGTTATGATGTAAAATATGCTTCTATAATTACGTATAGTATATTGCTTCTGCTTTTACAAAGGTAAAGAGAACATTTCAAAGGGAGTTTGTGTTGTACACTTTAACTGTTTGAGTTGGAACAGATAAGTTGAATAAGTTTAGGTTTAGGTTGTACTTCTATTCGTTAGTGTTGGAGAAGCATAATGAATTATTTATATCCTTGGAATGTTCTCTACAGATGCCTCATATTGCCACAACTTATGCCGCAGTTAATACACTTATTACTTTGGGTGGTCAGAAATCACTGGCATCAATTAATAGGTGGTCTGTTTATGTGCTCAACGCAAGTTTTTTTTTTTATCATATTATGTTCCATTATTTATTTGACGGAGCTAGTTTTCATTTGTGTGGAACTGATTGGTTTGGTACTTTGAACATATTCCTAGAGATAAATTGCATGGGTTTCTGCGAAGGATGAAGCAGCCAAATGGGGGGTTCAGGTTTGATATCTTATACTCGTCTGCCACTTCAATTCAAAATAAGAAATTATACTGATATTATGTACCCATTTTTAATTATGTCTGATAGCTATTCTCTAAATCTTTTAGAAAGTAAAGGATAACTTTTTGTGGCTTACAATTGCATCTATTTGCACTCTGTTCACAAACGCAATGCACCACCATTCACACCTATGAATGGTGACATATTTTATTTTCTTGTGTTTGTGGAGCTCCTGTTGTGCAGAAACCAATCTGCTATGCACACTTGTCTGAAGGGTATGAATTCATCTGCTGTGTTGAAAGCATTTCTTTAATGCGGTTTATTCTCTTTGTTGTTGACACATGCAGAGTTGTTTGGGAAACCTTATTTTTCTAATCAATCTTTTCTTTCCAATCATCAAATGCTTTATTCAGGATGCATGATGATGGAGAAATTGATGTTCGAGCTTGCTACACTGCAATCTCTGTAAGTTGGTATCTCTCTCTTTATTTACCATGTGCTTGTGTGTGTGAATGCCATTTTACTCTGTATATAAGTATAACTAATAGTTCTTATGTCAATGGACATTAATTTTATTATATATGGTTTAGATAGTATATCAATAAGTCAGAATGACAGAGTGTTAAAAACAAGCTATTGGCTAAATAAGGCCTTTTTACTGCCATTATGGCATACGTTATCTTGGTTATGGTAGGGGCCTTTTAATGTTAGAACTGGTATAAAACAGTATATATGCAGACATAATTAATCTTGTTGGATACAGGTTGCAAGTATTTTGAACATTTTGGATGATGAGCTGATCCAGAATGTTGGAGACTACATTTTAAGGTTAGCTTAGCAATAACTTCAATTCTGGTGCTAAGTCTATCTGTATGCTTCCAGCTTGGAGGGAAATATGTAGCATAGACACTTCTTACAAGTTAAATTCGTGACTTTTGTTTCCTTAAGATCAATTTGCAAGCATTCAAAATATGCTTGCATTGAAGCAAACTGTTTTTCTTCATTATGTGTGGCCTCACATGTGACTTCAAGTACAGCCACTGTTAATAATTGAAAGCTGCATTAGTCAAAATGTTATTACTGAATTTTCTCCATTTTCCATTCTTTTGGTGCTCTAAATGGATCATAGCATTGAGGAAACTATTTTATGATCATTTCTTTAACTGTTTCTTGCCTTAAATGGATTGACACTTGTATTGTTTGAAATATGAAAGTCCGAGTAGTCACAATGATGACAGTGGTATGTTATGCCATGGTTACCAAATTCTCTCCACACTTTAATGCTTTAAAATGCCTTTGGCAATTGTTATATTAGACGTTATTTAGATGGCTAATTACTCATCCATCTATCCGAGGCTTTATCATTTCAATGGTCAGCTGAAAATGAAATAATTAATGGGTTCTAATTAGGAAGATTCTACGGATATTTTCTCTAATTAGGAAGATTTTCCTATAATTACAACATAAATACTTCTTTTATAATTGTTATATAAAGTTATGTGAACATATATGCCTTATAATCTGGTGCTTTTCTGCAGCTGTCAAACATATGAGGGTGGCATTGGAGGCGAGCCTGGTTCTGAGGCTCATGGCGGGTATGTATCATCATCTCTCTCTCACCCTCCCTTCCTCTTACTATACCTCTTCAGCAAGATAGGTGGAAATAAAACCGAAAGGAGGTATGCAAAGAGTTCTTATTTTTGGCAATTTGTTTCAGGTACACCTTCTGTGGATTAGCTGCAATGATTCTGATTGGTGAGGCTAGTCGCTTGGATCTGCCTCGGTTAATTGTAAGAGAATTGTTTCTTTCCTATTTATTAGCTTCCAATTATTCATGTGACCTTTTAAAGTTGCCCAGAGCTGATGTTAATGATTTAATCATCTGTGGCTTTGCATTAGGACTGGGTGGTATGCCGGCAAGGTAAAGAATGTGGATTCCAGGGAAGAACAAATAAATTAGTGGATGGATGCTATTCCTTTTGGCAGGTGATTGACATTTTACACTTTATAAATCAACCTTTGTAATATAGTTGGATTGAAACTTCAATGTTATCAGGGAGGTGCTGCTGCACTATTGCAAAGATTATATTCTATTATCGACAAACAAATGGAAGAGACCTCACAGATTTTTTCGATATCTAATGTATCTGAAGATAAAGAAAGTTTGGATGGAACCTCAACTCATGCAACTTACCGTGGTACTCATGAGTTATGTTGACTTTAACATCTATATTCTTTCTAATTTCATTTCTCATGATATTGATACTTTTTTAAATTCTAATTCTCGCAGGTGCTATAGAATCTGGTTCAACTGATTTTAAAAACATTGCTTATAAATTTATTAATGAGTGGAGAGCACAAGAACCACTTTTTCACAGTATTGCTTTACAGCAATATATTCTCTTGTGTGCCCAGGTCTGCAGTTTATCCACTTTTTTGGTATCTTAATCCTCATATTTCTAATTTCTCGCTTAAATATGCCTTGTCGAGTCCTTGAAAGCTTGAAATGAGAATTCAATCTTGTATGTTTTCATCTTGTCCACTAATTTGAACATTTGAAATTTTGATCGTCTTACATTTGTTCTGTAAACGTCCAAAGAAGGATGACAGTTAGTGATTTTAAATATATGTGTGAAATTTAACATGATCAAAATCTTAGTTGAATCATTTGACATTTTGCCAAAATAAAACGGTATTCAATCAGTTGACTTCATTTTCCTACGGTTGAAAAACGAAGTTTAAGCTTTTGGTAACTGATATTTTCCTGATTAGACCATCCTCCATTTTTTGACATTTGATTTATATCCTTTCTTCAACCAATTCTACCTTTGCACTTCCATTATTACATTTTTTTTTAAATTTGCATTTCTATTTTACATGATGTAGGAGCAAGAAGGTGGACTGAGAGACAAACCAGGTAAACGTAGAGATCATTATCACACATGTTACTGTCTAAGTGGGCTCTCATTGTGCCAATATAGCTGGTCAAAGCACCCCAATTCTCCACCTCTTCCTAAGCTAGTATTGGGCCCCTACTCTAATCTATTAGAACCTATCCATCCCCTCTTTAATGTTGTCTTGGAACGATATCGTGAAGCTCATGAATTCTTCTTTACTGAGTCATGATCACTGATCTGGTCCTTAGCTACCGACAGCTTATTTATTTGTACAATGTAAAGTCAGTGTCGTTAAATTACTACCTTACTGGAGCTGTTGCATAGGAATTCTGCAATCCATGATTGTGGAATATTGACTTTCTCCCATTATGGATAATCTGTAATTGATGCAATGTAAAATAAATTTATTGGAACATTCCATAGAACACTGGATTGCTCGGATTTTGTGTCTAGGTTTTGATGATTATTGATAATTTGATATGTATTAGATATGTAGTTTCGTAGAAGACAGATCTCCCGTGTTGTATGCAAAAGAAGAAATCATCATACTATCTGAGTGTTGTGAACTCATCCAATCCATTGTTTCGTGACTGTTTTTTATTGATTTATTTCTCATTAATTGAAAATTCCGTTCATTTCTTATGTAAAAGTTAGTTGGGTCTGAGTAAGAATTCGTTTGGATCATTTTTATACGCAGAAAATAGTACACGAATACATTTCATCTTTATATTTTCTCGTTCTGTTCGAGGTCATTTTGATAAAGAAATACATTTCATTTTCTTCGTGGTTCTCTTTCTAGATTTCTCGAAGCTTAAACGATTCAATTTGTAACTTAAAACATGATAAAAACAACTTTGACAATAAAAAGGAGAAAGAAAGTTAGGCACGGACACAATAAGATACACTAAATTCAAACCACCATTTATGATAAACTTGTTGATTTATAAATAGAGGTAAATGATGTTTTTCCTGGTTATAAAATTCTAAAAATTCATATTTCGGTCCTAAATAATTTATTTGATCCTTAAAAAAAAATGTGGTATTGCGAACGATATAATTGGTTTTCGTTAACATATGGATATAAATGGGTAGATACGTATAATATTTTGATGGGATTAATTTGTGGTAAAGTATTTTGTATTAGCGAAATAAAAGAATTTTGGTTCGAGAGACTTGAAGATGTAGGTCGTTGTTAGTGAAAGATTGTTTTTTTAGGGTGTTATAAAAAAAGGTTATGTCTTGATCGCCATTGTCATTTGAAGGTTGTTTGCTATATTTATTTTCATCGATCTCTGAATTATTGCTAGTAAATATCCATCAATACAAGATTTAGTGTTCTCAATGGTATGATTCATCCTTATAACATCATCGTATTGATATACTCAAACTAAAATGAGCGTAATTTAATGTTTAATTTATCTTAATTTATCTCTCGCTGCAAGTAATTTGTAATAACCTGCCTTAATTACATTTCTTTTGAACCAATGTTCATATCGCTTGGCCTGTAGCATACGAAAATCTATTTTTTACTTTAACTGTAGATGTATAAATGCATTCACGAACAAAAGTAGGTGAATGAACACATTTTGATGGAAATAACCCAGGGATTGCATCAAGGCCTCACTTTATTTATTTGTTTCTGAAAATGTAAAATAAGACTTGTCTATTTTGTATAGGACTAGTATTTTGACTTCTGCAATCACCCGACATTCGTTTTCAAGACAAACATATATTTTTTTTTTATAAGAATTGAAATTGAGTTGTAATTTACAACTCGTCACTCCCGGACTGGTAAAATGTTTCTCTAGTTTTGATTTTCTTTTTTTCTGACATCAAATCTAATATCGTCACTTTTTTGGGTTGCTTTGTCTGGTTGGAATGATTATCGGACTGGTTTGGTCTGATTGAAATCTAAGTTGGGTTAGTCTAAAGATACATTTGTACGATTGTTGTACTTTTCTGTTTTGGTATGATTATTAGTTTGGTCGGATTTGAATGATTGTCGAATTAGTGTGATGTGGTCTAGATGATTGTCGAGTTAGCGTAGTTTACATGACTATCGAGCTAATGTAGTTTAGATGACTACAAAACTGATTGATTCGACAATAGTCAGAATGGTTTGATTGAATTAAAGATCTTTCAAAAAAATGCAAAAACTTTTTTTAGGAGGATTAAAATGTACAAATGTAAAAAAAAAAGTGATATATATATATATATATATACACGTTGTCAACGAAAAAATAATGAAAATTTGACCAAAACATTAGTATGAGAAAAGTATCTCCATTTTTACAAAGGAAGAGATAAAATTTAGAAATAAAATAAACCCAAACCTATGTGAAAAAAAGAGTAAAATCTCTGGTGGATTGATGTTATACTATATACGAATCGAGTTTGTTTTTTTTTTTCAAATTTGTATTCATGGTTAGCATTTGATCTGATCTAAATAACGATCAATGTAATCAAGCAGTTTGGTATGTTGTAATGGTTGGACTGATCTCTCCTCTTTTGGACCGATTATGACAGTTGGGCTTGTTGGTGTGGTATGAATTGACTAAAGTAAAATGTTAATTTATCTAAAAATTCATTTTCAATTAGGTAAAGAAATTAAAATTAAAGTAAAATTTAAAGTTTGTATTTAATACAAAAATTAAAACAAAGAGGGTCGGGCCTCGATTCTTAGGGTTTATGGTTTCACATAAATTTCCTATTTTTTTTTTGTTATTTTTCTATTAGAAGCACAGGTAAGAATTAATTTCGGCGGCTAGCTGTAACTCTTCAACAAAGGTCTTTCTTTCTTTCGTTCTCTGCTCTTACTCATCTTCCCACGAAGAAAAAGTTGATTTTTTTATTTATTTATTTTTTGTGTGTCAAACGTTTATCTCTGTGCGTATTGACGAGTTTGCAGAATTTCTGATTTGAATAGTTATTTTTGTTTTCGCAGAAGCAGTTTTTTGAATTCAACAAGGAAAGATGTCTGGGTACGCTTAATTTTTCCTTAACGATTTTCTTAGTTGGTTTATGCGTGCAGCTCTCTGCCCTTGATTTTTTAATTCAATATTCAATTGAAATTCCTATTGTGTTATGGTTGCCTGAGACTCATTCCTTCATAACGATAAGCTTGGTAGTGAGGATATACATACTAATTACAATGTCTGTTCGTGGTTGTGTCATCCGTTGAGGTTGGATTTGGTTAGAGATGAGAACGGGTTGGGTACGGATATGCCACTAAAACTCTGTTTACCAGCCGTTTTAAATATACCGATATTTTTGCCATCCTAGATTTTGGCAGTTTCAATTTTCGATTTTAACACATTGATGATTAAAACTGAACTGATTTTATCACTTCAGGTTGTTTAATTTAATTAATTGGAGTTGCAGATTTTGATTCCTTGTGTTGAAAATGAATGAAGTGAACTATCTACCATGGTCTATTCCGGGTAGTGTTGGCATTTTTGTTGCGGCATTTATCATATAGGAAATTGTTTTTGAAAATTTCCAATGGGTTGAGAAATGTGCAAGGACGGCGTGGGTAAGCACTGCTAATCAATTTAACTCATTTGTGGAGAATTGAATGATATAGTATGTAATGTATTACATATCAGTATGGAAATAATTCATGTAGATGCTGCTGGTAAAGCTTGTTCACATGCTTGTAATGTTATGTGCATTGCTCTACTCCTTTTCTCAAGTAGCTTTTTCTGGATGAGTTTAAGATTCATGTATGGGTATCTTCTGACTGTTTAGAATACTTGTTGTGCTCAGTGGTGAAGAGGTAGCTGTTGCAGCTGAGGCACCTGCTTCCATTCCCGGTGAGCCCATGGACATCATGACTGCTTTACAGCTTGTGCTGAGAAAATCTCTGGCTTACGGTGGTCTTGCAAGAGGTCTTCATGAAAGTGCCAAGATCATTGAGAAGCATGCTGCACAGCTCTGTGTTCTAGCTGAAGACTGTGACCAACCTGATTATGTGAAACTGGTGAAGGCCCTTTGCTCCGAGCACAACGTTAGCCTTTTGACAGTTACAAGTGCAAAGACTCTTGGAGAATGGGCTGGTGTAAGTGCCTTAGAGACTCCTAACCATTTTACTTAAATTCCTTGTACCATTCTTTTACTCCCGATTCCCAAATTCAGTTGGTGAATGTTCATAAGGATTTTATTCTTGTACTAATTTTTGTTTCAGTTGTGTAAGATTGATTCAGAGGGAAAGGCTAGGAAGGTAACTGGTTGCTCATGTGTGGTTGTTAAGGTATGGCTTGATTGGATTGTTTTTGAATTGATGTTTTGTAGTGCCTTTCAATGTATGCGGATGTTTATGTATTTGCATTTTGCAGGATTTTGGGGAGGAACATGAAGCCTATAATGTTGTTCTACAGCACGTGAAAGCTAACTAAGTTAAATGCCTAGATTTGTGGGTTTCAGTTTGGTGTTATTTTATTAGTCTTTGAGGAATATTTTTGCCTCTGGAGTATCTGCATAGGAATTTTTACTATTTACAATCATACCCATTCTCATTGTTGCTGAGTGAATGGTCTTTTCTTACTATTGATTTTCTGTATTTTTTAGATTGACATGTTCACTTAATTGCTTTAACGTTGATGAATCAAATGAGGTTAGTAGGGTTAGAATCAAACCTCTATCTTGGTTTATGCTTTCACATGTAAATTTTCCAAATTTTCTCTCCTATAGTAATCAGAAGAAGGCATTTCGGCCGTTTACTCCCAACAAGGTATTTCTCTTTTTTACGCTCTCACTAATTATTCGATGAAGATAAACCTCAAAAATTTCTTTTAAGTGGTAAAACGCTTCGAGATCTTCACATTCTTTGTGAAGTTTCTTAGGCTATCCACGCATTCATCAAGCTAATTGGATTGTTCTCATGCTCTACCGAACTACTTGGTCTTTATACCAAGATATATGAGCTTCCCACCTATTTTAGTGGAATGTGCAAGTTCTCCACTTCTTCCTTCGAGCTCTCCATCGAGCGCTCTATTAAGCACTTCATTGAGCTCTTCATTCGCTCTTTGTTGAGCTATCAATCGAGCTCTTTACATGTTCTTTTGAACTCTTCATCGAGCTCCCCTGCAAACTCTTCACTAAGCTATCCACCGCGCTCTCCGTCGAGCTTTCTGTAGAGCTCCCTATTGAGCTGGTAGGGCACCTTCACAAGTTGTTTGACCTTTTCATAAGTTCTTCTGAGTTTTTATTGAACCTCTCCGGGCTACTCATTTGTCTGGCGGACCTATCCATGATACTTGACTGCCTTGCCGAGTTTCCCTTATTACTCGACTGTTGTTCGAGTTCGTCGCACTATTAAGTTGTTTTGTCGAGTTCACCGCACTACTCGACAATCTTGCAAAGTCCTTATTGCTTTTTGAGCTTTTCATATACTTCTTCGAACTCTTCATGCACAATGTTGGCCTATCCAAAGGCATGACTGATCTACCAGGGTATCTTGTCATCCTGTCCATCCTATTCGTTTGTCTTTCTGAGTTCTCTTTGTTGTCGAGTTCTTCATATGCTCCACCTCGTTGTCTGGGCTATCTACATATCTTATCAACCTCTCTAATTTACTCGACTATGTAATCGACCTCTCTTTGCTACTCAGCAAACTTTTAGAGTTCTCCTTGTGCTCGATCCTCAAGCTACGTGTCATCAACAATATGCCCGCTTCTTTTACAACTTGTTTTGCGAGGTTGATTATCTCTTCCTTTCCACTATCAGATTAACACTTTCTTGCAAAATGTCCAACCTTACCACATATGTATAATTAGTTGCATAATGGTCGTGCTTGCCACATTTAAAGCACTCCACTCCTGAGTTGCTTGATCAACCTCCTCGACCTCTCACTTTTCCTCGACTACGTCAATTCTACAAACAAGACTACTCTTTGTTGTCTTCATGGTCACCTTGGCCACAACCTCCGCTTCCTTGACTTTCTCGGCCTCTTCAATGCCTTGAGTGTTTTGACGATTTCCCTTCACGTCAAGCTTTGCTTGAAATGCTTGATCAAGTGGCTCTCATTTCTTCCTTCTTCGCTCCTCGTACGCCTCCAATGACCCAACAAGCTCTTCAATCGAGAGCATTGGAAAATCCTTGGACTTCTCGATGGCGAAAACTATATTCTCAAAGTCAATTGTCAATGACCTCAAGATCTTCTCTACAACCTACCTAGTTGGCAACGCCTCTTCATTTTTTCCGAATTAATTTGTCACGGTCTTCACATATACTCGACTACTCGTTCTCTCTTCTCCATTCTCCAAGATCTCTCACACTTTTCTTGAAGGTGTAGCGTTTACTATTTTCTCAAATTCATACTCATCCACAACTCAATATAAATATGTATAAAGTTGATGTGTCTTTTACTTGCGTTTTTCTCAACATACAATTTGGGCAACCATATGTTCTTCATTGGCTATTGGCTCTTGGTAATCATTCTCAACTACATCCCACACATCTTAAGATCCAAGAATAACCTTCATCCGCTTTCTTCAGTCATCATAGTTGGTTTTTTTTGTCAACTGAGGGAGAGAAACCCTGCTTGTAAGGTTAACATCTTATTCTTTCTTCCTTAAACACTCAAGCAAACTTGCTCATTTTCCACTAAAACACTCATGCTCTCAAGCTCTAATGCCAATTTATTAGCAAAACTAAACCTTCATGTTAAAAACTTGTTCACTTACTTACTTTGCTACAATTTTACATATGTCAACCAGGCACATACTATTTATAGACTTAATCTTGAATTTTCATCTCCAAGTCAAACATTATTATTAAGACACAATTATTGTCTAATAACCAATACATTAAAGTTGCTGAGTGTTGCACTCTAAAACAAACAAAACTCCTAAACAAATAAATAACTCATTTGATTCTATTGCATTTAAGTTTACCCAACATCGGTCAGGATAATCGGGTTAAGGGTGTATTGGCCGACTCACCGATCGATCAGGGTAATCGATCTAAGGGTGTACTGGTCAGATCATCAAAATTGGCCAAAGGGTGTACTGGTCGACTCGCCAACCAATCAAGATTATCGATCCAAAAGTATACTTGTCGATTTGTTAGTCAATCAGAATAATCAACCCAAGTGTGTCCTGATAAAAGCTCGCAAGTAAATTTGATTTATTGACCAAAAGAACATATACCATACACGACCTCCTTTTATTGATCCATCTCCTTTGATCCATCTTTTGCATATTCAATCTTTTTATCTATAATTTTGGGATTCAAAATAATGTAAGTGTAATTATAGTATTTAATTTTTATCAAAGGTATTAAAGCCCATTCTCTACACAAGCTAGCATGTAGAAACTTTTCTTGCACCATCTCTGTCTTTTACGTAAAAATTTCGTAGGAGTGTTTCTTGTGCTTTTGTTAGCAACTCTAGGTTTTCTCTAAAACCACACACTCTATCTTTCCTTCTTGATGAAGATGCATCAGATCTCCCAACCCAGATATTCTCTATACTGTTATCATACATTTTCAATTTTATCAACATTATCAAACAAAGTTGTGCAACAAATGTTAGGAAAACTTTGTTCACAATGCATTAAGTCCACATGATTCACGTCCGATTTCTGAATGCTAAATGTTAAACAGAATAAAACATTATTTTTATTTATTTTGAAACCTAAAATGTACCAAAAGTCTTAGAGTAACAAAAACAAACATAAAATTTTGAAAGAACGAAAATCACATTTCATCCAAAATATATTAAATTTACAATGAGATCAAAAGTTGCGTTTAGGTTAAATATTTCCAAAATTCTATCCTAAACACAATTCTATTAGATAGATAGTTGACCTAGTGGTCCAATCTTATGGAGTTCATGGCATAAACAACAAATTTTGTCCCTTGTGACTTATAGTTTTGCTAGAAATGTGGTTAAGAATCAATAATAAACTAACATTTCGTAGAACCCATAATTAAGTAAGAAAGTTTGAAGGAGAAGAAAAGCCACTTGAAAACAAAATTACACATTTCTCAATCACAATTTCAAAATGTCAAATGCTGATTTTGGCTCTTACTTATGACCATAGTTATGTTAGAAACTGTTGCAATAATCGGTGTACCTTCAGAAGAAGGAATTGGACAGAAGATTAAGACTTAAAATTCGAAATCAATATCAAAATTTAAATTGTGTTTGAATTCTTTTAGAGCTGAAATTAAAATTTTGTTATCTAATTTATTGTATAATTAAAATTCTTAAGTCATGACCCTTATTTTATAAACAAAAATTGTCATTCTATTGTCTGTGAAAATGTACTATGATTTAGAAAATGTGAAGAAGAAAAAAAAAAAAGAAAGCAAAGCAGCATTATTCTTTACTTACGTGTTGGAGGCACAAATAAGATTGTAATGGAAGAGAAGGGCACATTAATGATTTAATTAAGGGCCGGCTTAAGTTTAACCAATAATTTGCAGAGTGATTATGTGGTGTTACGTTTGAAGCAGAAGCTCATAGGATCTGTATTTTAAGCAAAAATGGCATGCATTGCTTTTATGCAATTTCACTTATTCTAAAGGTCAGATTAGAAGACTTAATTTGTTAATGGTGATTAGTGATAATCTCTATTCAATATTATTTTGACGAATTCTTGACAAGCTTCTAGATTGTAAGGGAATGGATTACTTTGCTCCCTTGAAGTTTCACTAAAGAAAATATAGAACGAGTAAAGCTACAAAATAAATTATATTTTATTAGTTAAAAAGAAAAAGAAAAAAAAAAAAAAAACTTCTTAAAAGGCCTTCTTCCATAAAGATATGACCATAGCTCGTAATTATATATTAATGTTGTAAAGAAACAAAAAATGAACTTAATATCTTTTAAAGTTTAATTACCTATATATTATATTAATACGCTAATAATATGATTTTGTGATTTTACTAATTCTCAAGGAGGAACTTAATAATAAAAGAGTTCAACGTATAAATTGAAAATATAATTATGAAATGTGTTAGAAAAAACTTAAATAGCTAAATTTCTAAAATAATGTCAAATTGTCTAATTACATATTTTATTTCATAATTAAACATAATAAAAAACATTTATCACTCGAGTTTGAAGAGAAAACTTTTTTTTTCATTCTTTCCTGTTCTAAAATCTTTAAATTTATTTTTGAAATAAATTTGTATATGCTTAATGAAATAAGAACGATTTAACCAATTTTTATTTCTTTCCATTTACCAATTACCTACTATCAAAATAATCATTATAATCACATAATCAACCTAACTGTACTTTTTAACATTATATCCAAGATCAATAATTAAGTTGGATCAATCTTACAAAATAGTAATATTTTAGCATGTAATTAACCTTTTCAAAGTACCATAAATAAGTGATCATATATATATATATATATATATATATGCATGTATGTTTATATATTACTAAAAAAATGATAGTTTGATGAGTTAAATAATCATGAACTAGCATTCACAATGTGATATATTTATCATCGATCAAACAAGAGACATATTCAGTGATCTAGTGCATGTTATGAATCTCAAAAGCACTGTTGATCAGACATTGAGCATGAGCACAACCAAAAGTGAAGCTCCATCTGAAGAAAAGAGAGGTGGCAGAATGAAAAGGCACTCAGAGAAGACAGAAGAAGAAGAAGAAGAAGTGAAACCCTCAAAGAAGAAAGAGCAAAGGCACAAGCAGCAGCAGCAGCAGCACCACTCAATTTCAAAACCTCCTTCAGCTCCAACCCTTCAAGACTCATTCAACAACTCTCACAGCAACCACTCTTTCAGCGAGAGTGACCTTCAGATGGTGGTGGCTAGCCAGTCTCAGTCCATGAGTGACGATGCCATCAAGGTCGTGAAGGAGGCAGTGAATAAGAGTATCAAGAGTGCGGCAGTGATGGCTGTGGAAAAAGTTGAAGAAGGGGCACGTGATGCTGTTGCTGATGATGATGGAGTGTCCAAGAAAGTGAGTAAGTGGTACATTGTTCTGCTCAGTCTCAGAATTGCTGCTTTTCTGTTCTGCAAGATAGCATTCTCTGTGTTGGTTTCTGATAGAAAGAAAAAAGTGCGTAAAGCACCACCATCAAGAAGATGGAATGAATCACCGCCAAACACGTGGTACACTTTTACCATTGAAACACCAGTACCAACTCCTGAACTAGACTATGATGAATTACATTGGTATCAGTTTCAGGAATTCAAGTAAGTTCACTCTAGTCTCTCTAGCATTGGTGTTTTTAGGCAAATCTGATAGAAAAATTATAAGAATAAGCGAATTTTAAGAATGTTTTCTTTCTTATTATCATTGCTTCTGTTTGGTGCAATTGCCATTGTTGTAGTGGCATAAGGTTTTGCTAATCTTTGGGTGTGATTGTGTATTAGGTACTGTTTATCAGTGAATGTGATAGGATTTGTGTATTCTGCATTACAAATATTTGATCTTGGGAAGTACTTCGTCACAAAACGACACACAATCGATCCCAAACTGCGTGGTTACCTCAACTTTGCTATGGATCAGGTAAAACTTATTATGTCACAGTTCATCTTTTCATTCTATACAGTTCTATATATAAATCAGTACGTAGTCGGATTTTGGTCCATGCTACTCAGAATTCTGCAAGGGAAAGATAATTTTTTGAATCAGAATCAGAGTTTTATCTTCATAATCTGGATAAGCAACAACATTAAAGAAAAGAATGTATTAATTCAACAATAACGTGCTCTCTAGTTAAAACATTCTTTTCTGTTTATCCATTTCAAAGTAATAATAGTCTTTTAAAACTTTTATGAAACACCCTATTGCAAAATATTTAATTAATGCAAATTATTTATGATTAACATTTCTATTGGTAGAAAACGTGTTATAATTATTATAAATCTAACAGTAAGCGTGAGTTAAGTCACACTATTCTTAGAATTGAGACAATTCAACAATGAAAAAAAATTCATAAGCCTAATTTTTTAAGGTTTTGAATTAGAAGTGAGGTTATTTTATTTGTATTTTATTATTAGTTAATCTCTTTAGTGAATCTTGTAAAAAACTAGTTAGTGGTATCAAAATCAAAAGTTTGTTTTAGTGATCGTTTTAGTGATCGACTCAAATTTAATCATTGTATTATAAGTTTTATTAATGAAAAATTAAACAAACATGTCGTATTGTGATGAACGACACTCCAAATAGAAGATATTTTTGTATTAACTCCTATAAGATGTCTTAGCGTAGGAGCTCGCATCAATGATATTATTATTATTATGAAAATATTATAAACAATTAAATCTTGTATTAAAAGTCTTCTCAATGAAAGGTGAAACAAAAAAGACCTTGTTATGATAAAAAAATAGTACAATAAAAAATATTAATTACTATTAGTTCTGATAAGATCTGTAAATACGAAGTAACTCACTTCAATAATATCATTATTATTGTTATGAAAATATTATAAAAAAATTTAGTACATACAATGCTTTCATGTAATTAGTGGTTTAATAAATCTCCTATATATATCTTAATAATGGAAAATTTTCTCGTGTCTATGGTGGCAATGCATGCATGCATATTATATGGATATTCTTCCACCTCTAGGTAACTATTTTTAGTTTATAGTTCATGGATCATGGCATATATTTTATCACATACTAATTAAGAAAGGTGTTTGATGGGTTGAAAAACTTCAGGTGATGGCCTATCTTCTAATATCGGCATCATCTTCAGCTGCGACCACAGCACATTATTGGACAAACGAAGTTTCAGAGGGAGACAAGTTCTTGGAAATTGCGAAGGCATCCGTTGCTTTATCCTTCATTGCGTTTGTGGCCTTTGCATCTTCTTCTATTGTTTCAGCTTTCATCTTTTGCAGATTCAACTAGCTACTTTATCTATCTATGCAACATTACTCTATATCATAATTATATACATAGTCATGAAGTGTCAAGTACACAAAAATAGCTGCTTGTGTGAACATTGATCAAGTTTTATCATTTCTGGATAATCAAATGCTCAAATTTTCAAAAACAAATCTCGTTATGGTGAGATGTTTTTTTTTTTCTGCTTTCTGGTTTAAGAAGAAAATGAAGTTTACTAGCACGTTTCAGTTTTGTATATGGAGACAGAAGAACACAAGTTTTTTTATAAACTATTCAACATTATAAGTGTTTGGTTTCAAAGTTGGATTTCTCGTAATCACGTTGTCATTTAATTACTTAATTATTTGATTCAATTAAAACATTAATCATACATAATTTGTTTATTATTGCATCAATCAATCTAATATTCACATATATTTAATTAATTAAGTACATTGAATCAGTGAAAAACATTACTCTAATTACAAACCTAAAATCAAATATCTCCATAAAAATAAAGAATCATATACCTACAACCAACTGTCAAAATTTCAATTTAATTTGACGGTTAATGAAGCACGAATCATAATTTTTCCAAAATGACTCGGTGCTTGAAATAGGATGGCACCCAATGCCCCACACCTAGTGCCCAATGTCAATCACCTAAATTTTTCCAAGATTTTAACTCGAGAGTTGTGTTCAATGCTAATTAGTTAGTGAACTCACTAACTTTGCAGCACCTAACGGTACTTAAGTTTCACCCAACGCAAACAAAGTTAGTGGCCACTGCATGATGTTACCAATGAGGAGCATTGATATCTTGAAGATAATAATTTTGATGATGCTACAAAGTGAAGAACTTGAAGACTTTAATTGTAATATATTTAAAAGCATTTTTATAGACTAAATTATATTAGGAATAACTTTAAACATATAAACAATTAGAAGTTTTCCTGTCTTTAGGAAGTCTGTACAGATAATCGATTATTTGGTGTAATAATCGATAATCACGAGCTCATTTGAAAAACCATTGCTCGCGCAAATAATCGAATATTGCTCGAAATAATTGATTATTCTGGCTTGAATCAAAACTGCCCAAGTTGCGTAGACAATCGATTATTCCTCGGAATAATTGATTATCACCTTTTTGAAAACCCTGTAGCGGACTTGAATAATCGATTATTACTTACAATAATCGATTATCACTGGCAGTTGTAATGTCTCTTTTTAGTTTCAGACCAGTAGGCTATATATACTTTTCTCAAACCCTTTAGAGGGATTATCTATGCCATTTGAGAATACAATTTGTCCAAGGAAGTTCTCAAGTGGTAGTGTTTGCTCTTGCCAAGTCTTGTGAATAGAAGAAGCTCACGCTTTGTGTGTCAAAGGTCAGAGTGATTCTCTTCAAGTCGGCTGAGCAATTGTCTTCTGGTTCGTTTGTCAAAGGAAGGAAGGTTTTTGCTGATATTAATTTCTATTCATCTTATTGTAATTTTTGAACTGATTTTAGTGAAAAGGTTAATCACTATTTATAGTGATTAACAAATGGACGTAGAATCTTTTGATTCAAACTAGTATAAAAATCATCTGTGTGATTTTTCTTCTTCCTACACTCTTTAAACTTTTAGCACACCAACTGTTCGATAAAAGTTTTATAAAAAAATTAAAGGAACCATTTTATTTACCAAACACGCTTTTTGCTCTTAACAATCGCAAAACCGTTTCTGTTATTCCGTTGTGCAAAAATCGGTACCGATTGTTTTACAACGGATGATTGGTGCCCAGAGGCACTACAAGATGCCTGATGCTGCACCAGAAGCTGAATATTTCTCTATAAGTTTTAATTGCGCAATTTGATTCTTCCTAAGCTATTCCCCACTTAAATAACTTTATAAAATTATAGTATAACTATATCTTAGCTCAAGAAGTACCAAATTCCTATCAACAACAAAATCAACCTTTTATAAGAACAATACACACTCTCTAATACTAATTGAATCAAACTCACTTATCTTTAATTAAATCCTACAATAGTAAACACATTACAAAATTATCATTACAATTTCAATACCGAACCATTTCAACATTTTAAAATCCATTAAGTCTAATTCACCAATTACCGAGACCATTCACTCTAACAAATTATGCTTGCACACACGTATGACTTGAATAACATGATCAGTTTGACCAAACACCGCATATAAAGTTTTAACCAGCCAATTCAAATCATAAAATAAATTCAATTGAACCAAATCACAATTTCATCATAGTTATATATCGAGCCCAACATATATTTAAATAACTAACTTTGTTTACTTGTAAAACAATTCTAAAGGTTTATAATATACCTAAATGCCTTTAACTCCTCAAGATATTTTATCTACATATATAAACATCATGACTAGACCATACCATTATGATTATTGATTAGCATAAACTCATTGACGATTAAAAAGACATATGCAAACAAAAGAATACTCACATACAACAAAAAACAAAAATAAACTAAAAAGAAGGCGAGACTCAACTAACCCAAACTAAGGAATTAATTTGTCCAAATTGAAGAGTTTGTCACAGAGATCAATTATATAATCTCGATTCTTACATCAGACAAACACATAGTGAGAAAGAGAATAGAAAAGTCAAAGGACTCTAGAAAATGATTTTCTAAAAAGATAATGTATTTTAAAATAATAAAACTCGTTATACAATTTTCTATTTATAATTAAATATTTAATATCATTTTAAACAAAAAATACTATTAATCACACACATACAGTGTGTGTATAAATTATAGAAAGAGGGGTTATAAGAAAAGGACTAAAAATAAGAGTTTCCTAACTAAAAGACGAAAATGAACAAACCTTTCAAATAAGGACGAAACCTAAAATAACATGATAGTTAAGGGATTAAAAGCATATTTAATCATGTTGAAAATATTGTTTTAAAAAATTATAGATGAACCTAATATATTTTATAATTGAATAGTTAAGAGACATAAGTTAACTTAGTTACTTAATACTTTAAGTTAATCTATGAATGTAATTGCCTAATTTAGGATAAAGTTAAACGTTTTGTTTGAACCATTTATTGAATTTCCTGGCCACTTGATGTTGTTCGGTCTTAATGAATTTGTTTTGATTCTCCTAACCTTTTAAGAAACTTATTGAACCCATCTTCTAATTCTATATATAGAAATTTTACTATTTATTAAAAATATATTTGATGCATATAAAAAGAAACTTTAAATAGGATTAAGTATTTAAGGTTCATTTTATTTTTAACTTTAACTCATCATATCCTTGTTTTCTTCACTTTGTAAAAACGTTTATAAATATCTTGATTTAAATTCTCTGCGTGTTACTTTTATTTCTAAAAAATAGTTTTACAGTGTTTTCAATAGAATGATGTAGAACTCATGAAATATTTGTGATTTAAAAAAAAAAAAATTAACAAAAAGTCATTTAATTTAAATGCATTCATAACTCATGAAATTGTTGTGATGTGAAAGAAGTTAATAAAAAGTCATTTAATTTAAATGCATCCATTATAAATATTTGGACCCTATTTTGAGAAATTAACTTTTTATCACGTTAAAAGAGGTATAATGTTTTCGTTTTCACGATTTGGAAAATGATTTTTTCACAGCATTTTTTATAATATATGTATAGTTTCTCAGTGGTTCATTTCATATATTTTTTTAAACAATAAATTCAAACCACCAAAATCATAGTCTTAATATATTTGTTTTAAAGTGGATATGTGATTTTTATTGTTGTTATCTGTTCATTCTATATAGTGTCTGTAAATCGTTCTTTCATTTGTTACGGTATTATTGATGGATATTTCTGATGTCTTTTTTTTAAATTGGCTGTGTAGAAATGAATGCTTCAAAGTCCTTTCAGAAAAGGCATGAAGGTTGCTCCCGTAGTCTTTCTTCTGGCAAAGAATTGAGTGAAGTGTTTGTGAAACGCAGGAAGGTGAATCAAGCATTGGTGACATTCAAGAACTTGATTGACAAATTAATGTATCAGTATAAAGTGTACGAATCTGAGAATTCTATGGCTAAGAATAAGAATAAAGCTCTGATGGAAGCAGCAATGACAATGAGAAGAGAACATCAATGGGAGAACACTCAAAAGTGCGTGGGACATATACTAGGAATCGATGTGGGTGATATTTTTCAGCACCGGGTTGAACTCAATGTCATTGGCCTCCATAGACAGTTTTGGAATGGAATTGATTATAAGATAATGGACAACAGTTTGTTGGCCACAAGCATCGTGGTAACACATCGCCATGATAATGTTAGAAGATCTAATGGTACCTTGGTTTATGAAGGTGAAGGAGGAAATCCCGATGTTGGAAGAAATGTTCCACTTCGTGATCAAAAACTGAAAGGAGGAAATTTGGCACTGAAAAATAGCATGCAAGCTAGAAGTCCAGTGAGAGTTATATTGAAAGTTAGTGGAAAGTTTGATGCTGCATTCAGTTGCAATAGGAGTAATTCTGATTTCTCATACGTTTATGATGGTTTGTATTTGGTGGATACAATGAACATAGAAAGAGGGAAATATGGAAAGCTTGTGTTCAAGTTTGGACTGAATAGAATTTTAGGACAACCTGAAACTTGTGTTTCCCTTAAGGACCATGGGGAAAATTCAAGGCAACTTGCAAATTTTAGTACTAGGAAGAAACTCGAGCCGAAAGTTTGTGTTGCTGAAAAGGAGGTTGTTCGAGTTAAAGATCTTTCAAATGGTAAGGAGAAGTTTACTATTAGGGTGGTGGCTCCAATTGATTGTGTTGAGCTACCCACATCCTTTGATTATGTTGTAAGTAACATTTACTCAGAGAAGTTCGAGCAGGCAATTCTTTGTGGCTGTGATTGTGCTGATGGGTGTGCTGACAAAGAAAATTGTGTCTGCTTCAGGAAGAAAAAGGGTAGCAAAATGCCGAATGGTTGTAATAAAAGACTTGCTTCTGAGATGGAATCATCGCTTATATATGAGTGTGGCCCATCTTGCAAGTGCTCCTCTTCTTGCATCAACCGAGTAACTCAGAATGGTATTCGGTTTCAGCTAGAAATCTTCAGGACAGAACAGAAAGGTTGGGGTGTTAGAACACGCTCTTTCATTCCCTCTGGAAGCTTTGTATGTGAGTATATTGGAGAAGTCAGTGACTATATGGAGGCTAGATGGAGGCTAGATAATGACTATATATTTCACATGGGTATGTTCATGATGGATGCTTTCTTTTGTTGTGTTTGGATTTAATGTAACTGTTTCAGTCTTTTTTTTTGCAGGTGTTGGAAAGGTCTTCATCAATGCAAGCAAATGTGGAAATGTTGGAAGATTCATAAATCATAGTTGTGCTCCAAATCTCTGTATCAAAGATGTTATGTATGATTGCAGTGACAAGAATCTTCCTCACAAAATGCTGTTTGCTTTAAAGGACATTCCTGCTGATACAGAGCTGACTTATGACTATAATTCCTTCAATAAAAAATTTATCAAGTGTAGAAGTAATAGCTGCTGCTGTGGAACACCGGAATGCAATGGACGGATCTACCTTTAAAGATGTAAATTTTAGTTCTGCTTTTTATGGCACTGTTTGATATGCATACATTACATATACTGGCATCGTTATTTCATATGTATAAGGTGGTGCTCAGTATGTCAAGGATGCACTATGTTTAATGTTTAATGTTGTGTGGTGACTAAAAATAATTTAGCAATTATTATAATTATAAAAGTGTCTCTTACTACCTTAATTATCCTAATTCTATTTCATATATGTATAAAACAAATTTCATCAAATTATAAAATATGATTGCTACTAAAAATAATTTAGCAATTACTATGATTAATTATTTATAACAACATCCCTTACTTTCTCAATTTTCTAACTATCATTCACTACATATTTGTCAAACAATTTTCATCCACAATATATAATATGAAAATCATTTATAAATATAATAATTATTATAATTAAACTAAATTCCCTTACTACTACAATTAAATCACCATTTCCAAGAGTTTACCACAGAATAATCTAATAACTATACTATTAGATTAAATTCGTTAATTTAAAATAAATAGACAATTATTATAATTCGATCAGCATTTACTACTAATTATCATGTTATCAGAGTAAAATTATAAAGAATTAATTAAATATTATAATTTTATTAATTTCTCTTACTACTGATAATTATAATATTATCAAAATGATTTACGAATTTAAAAAAAAATATTTAATTATTATAATTTCAATAACTTTTCACTTTCCAAATTATTTAACTTTCATATCATTTCCAGTAACAATACATAATAGTTATATCACTTAACAACCAAACAATAATCATAATTCTAATAACCATATAATTAAATTAAAATTATTAATTTTAAAAAACAAGTTATTATAATTAAACTAGCTGTTCTTACCACGAAATAATTTGTTTAAGCTACGATTAAGACCAAGTTCTCATATGTTGAAGATACTGTTACTCGCCACTAAAGACTCTGTTGTAGAAGTTGATTGGCTAAACCTGCTCTTTACTAACTTAACTACTCAGCATAGCGATCGATTTCTGAAAAGAATGAATATTGGAGTTATATTTGAATAAAAATAATTTAGAAAATTCCTTATTTTTCCTTACTTCTTTTATTAAGTTATTAGTTATTTTATCATTTTATTATTTTATTATTTTTTATCTTATTATTTTGTCATGTGGCGAGGAAGTACTATCCAATAAACCATATCATGGAGGTGCAGATTAAAAGTGGGGGGTGTGTGGAAGCAAACCAAACTTGAAGTCCATTTGTCGTTTCTTCTCTACAAGAGATTAACATCACATGGTAAAGAATATTACAAAGTTCATTTCTCCAATTATACAAAGATTTTGATGTGTAAATTTATCATCATCTTGTATTTATACTTGCTCAAACCATTGTAGAAAAATCCTTTATAATATTGAATTAGTTTGTTTAATCTCTCCGCAATTTATACGTTTACTTAATGTTAATGACAATGATTGTTTATGAATCAAAAATCAAAAATACTAGATAAAGAGATATGTCGATAATGAGGAACGAGTGAAGATAAATGAGTTGACTAATATAAAACTTAAGGAAATAGAAGAAATTATTTCCAAAAAGAAATATGTGGGGAGTTGTATAAAAAAAAAACAAAAACATAAAGAAGTATTTTTCTACCAAAATTCCCAAAATAATGTTTGCATTCTATCAAAAGATCTTAGGAAAGAAGTTACCAATAGGAACTATGTGAAAAGAAGGGTTGTGCAAATAGTGATATTTAAAACTTTATAAGTTTAAATTAATGACACCTAGAACTGAAAAATGAATGAAACTTAGGGTTTTATTTTTTTTTTCTTTTCTGTTCTCTTTCATAATTTATTTGTCATTTACATTTTTTCGCTATTTATATTTCTTGTCATCTATCTTTCTTTTCATTCATTTTTTTAATTTTATTTCTTTTTACAAATGTTAATTGTTATTCTTTATAACTGAAACTTGGTTTTGCTTTTTATTCTTTTTCTCTTTTATAATTTTTTGTTATTTATTTTTTTGTTATATATATATATATATATATATATATATATATATATATATATATATATATATATATATATATATATATATATATATTTACTTTTCCGTTAAAGAGTTGATTTTTGAATGTAAAATTAATTTTAAAATATTTAACAAGAGTTAAACAAATTTTTCGTAATGATTATAGCTCGATTTAAAGTAAACATTCATGTATTTAATTTTACATAGTGGACTTAATTACTGATTTAACCAAATTGCTTCTCCTGATTACAAAAGCTTTTACGGTATTTTACTTTACCCTTACTTTTAAAATAAATATATTAATTTTAACTTAAATTAACTTTAAATCAATTACATGAAAACTGTGTGAGTAGTGAACTTTATTATTTATATAGTACAATGCAACTAATCGAATTTGAACAAAATACAACATTTAAAATTAATTTGATCATGGCTTATACAACAAAGAACTTTATAATTGTTTGCATGTTGTGCAGCTAAGTAAAAGCAGACATCTAGTCATAAATTTAACAAATAACAACATATTTCTAAGGGAGGAAGGATAGGAAGATAGTCTCAATTAAATGGGATACTTTGGGCAAGCTAAAAGATGAAAATGGGAGAGGCATAAGAGATATGAAATGTTTAACTCTGTCTTATTAACAAAATGGAAATTGGAGACTAGAAGTGGAAAAGCAAAGATTGTAGTTGAAAATATTGGAATTTAGGTGTGGATCTTGGAGGAATTTAAATACTAATAGAAAAAGTGGGGGAAGAATCATGATATTGATGATATTGGAGTGACTTTTGCACAAGGTATGTGAGATAGAACAACAAAATAATTGGTTTTAATATCAGGCTACATTGTGGAAAAAGGAAATAAAATCAAATTTTAGGAAAATAAATGGGTGGGAGATAAGATAAAACCATAGGTTTCTTAGGTTGTTTGCCATCTTAAATCATAAAAACAAAATAAGAGGAGCTTGGGGAATGGAATGGAATGATTGAGAATGAAATCTAGCATGGATGAGAGAAAGAATTGCTTAGGAAGCTCCCATGAGCAGAACTTAAGCAAATCATAACACATAAACCTTTTAGAAATATCCAGAGTAACACTTAGAGTAGAGAAATTGGCATGCCCATCATTATCTCACCAAACACTCACATAAACACTTAGCTTTTTTCTATTACAATGCTAAATGTTATACTGAGTCCGAATAGGAAAAAAATGTTAAATTCGAACAATATATTATTTCTTATAGTGACATACCATAGAAGAACCAAACTATGTGAAGTGTTTATATATATAAAAAAAAAACTCATAATGTAAGTAAGAGAGCATGAGAGTAAAATCATTTTATAGTGTTTAGTATTATGTAACTTGTGTTATTAATTTAAGGTTTAAATATTTTCTTGGTTTCTATTTTCGTTTTTGTTTAATGTGAATTTTATTTTTTTTATATTCAACGTGGTTATAATTTTTGTAATTTATATTTAATTTAATCATTTTTCATGATGTCGTCTAAATTGTTAAGAGCATATGGTATATATGTTGGCAGTGTTTGAATGAGGTGTTCACTATTTTTTTACATGGCAGGTCCAACATAGTGTATGTAGAATTAATTTAATTAATTGTATATTGAAATAGTAATTGGTCGTAAAAAAGGTTTTTAACTAGGGTTTGTGAAGTGCATGTGAGTTTTTTTTGTGGAATCTTTCATTGATTTTGCAAAGTCCTCCTCTAGACAAAAATTGTGTTCGTTGTTTGGTGAGGTTGGTTTGGTTGTCAATCTTCTTTATCTTATTGCAATAGTCGGAGACGTTGAATTTGTCATTCGTTACATGGTGCTGATTCAAAAAAAATTGAAATAATTCTCATTTATAATTGTGATGATATGATATGATAAGAATGATAACTTAAAAGGATGTTGAGAGATAATTTTATCTTAACTACAAGATTAATAATAACATGTTTAATTATTTTTAATAGAAATATTTATTGTAATTAACATTATCTTTGTTAATTTTTATGTTAAATGATAAAATTATTTCTCTAATGTGATTGGTATAATTATTTCAAGTGATATTAGAAAGAAAATATTGATGAAAAAGATGTTATCATTATCAATCAAAGAAGAAGGTTTATATATATATTTTTAGAATCTATCCATATATGTAATTTGTCCTGTAAACCCAATTTTTGAAAAGAAAAAGAACATAGTATAATTATACATGTATAAAATTATTTCTATTTGTAACTTATTTTGATTTTTCTATACACTTCTCAAAAATGTGTTCCATAACATCAAGGCAGATAAACTTTTGTATTTTCTCTGATTTGACGTAACAGTATTATTCTGTTTTGTGTTAGAAAAGAAATTAACAAGGATAACGCAGATTAGATATAGCCGCCAACATGGACTCCTCTCTTCATGCGTCATACCTTACGTAACATTATACATGCATTTTATTACTCCCTTTCTTTTCCTATACTATTTTATTTTACTAAAATCATTTCTGACAATTTATGTATACCAATAGAAAAAAAAATTATATAAATATAATAACAGGTGCGATAAGAAAGATAAATAAAGAAAAATGCACAGTATTTAATAAATATTTGCAATTCAAAGATGTACCAAATATCATTGTTCTTGATTATAACCCCTTCATTACAACCAAGAACACTGATCCGTCAAAGAAGATGGGCAAAACATCACGAATATTGCTGGAAAATCGTCTGCGTGCAAGGTTGTCCCAAAAGGAAATAAAGAAAGTAAAAGAGAAAATGGTTCTTGGTTTCTTTGATATATGATGTCATGACACAAATCATCACATGGCATAAGAAAAGAATAATCTAAGCAGTTTTCCAAAAATAGAAATCATTTTGCATGCTATAAATAACATATTGTTTTGCATAATCTTCCCATCCTCATCAGTCAGTTCAACTCTTAAGTATTTGTATCTTCATTACCCTTATCTCTTTCACTCCAAACAAACACTCTCAAAGGATTTTATCATTGATTCTTCACAATACCATGACAAGTATTCCATCTCACATGAGAGCTTGGATCTACTCTGAATATGGGAACATAGAAGAGGTTCTCAAGTTTGATCCTAATGTGCCCACACCACACCTCATGGAAAACCAAGTGCTCATCAAAGTTGTGGCTGCAGCCATTAATCCAGTAGATTATAAGAGAGCTCTTGGTCATTTCAAGGACATTGACTCTCCTTTACCAGTAACTATGTTTCTCTTAACTCTGTCTTAGTCAATTAGGCCAAACTTTTCAATCTAGCATAACCTTTTTGTTTTCTTTAATCTCATTTGTGGTGAGAAGACTGCACCAGGGTACGATGTTGCTGGTGTGGTGGTGAAAGTGGGAAATCAAGTGAAGAAATTTCAGGTTGGAGATGAAGTTTATGGTGACATCAATGAGGTTACTCTGGACCATCCAAAGACTATTGGCAGTTTAGCTGAATATACTGCAGTTGAAGAGAAAGTATTGGCTCACAAACCCTCCAATTTGAGTTTTGTTGAAGCTGCAAGCCTCCCTTTGGCAATCATAACTGCTTATCAAGGACTTGAAACTGCTCAGTTCTCTGTTGGCAAATCTATACTTGTTCTGGGAGGAGCTGGTGGAGTTGGATCCCTTGTTATTCAGGTCTGAAATTTTATCCAAAAATTCATCTTTTGCTCATCTATTACTCTCATTAATTTTTTACCTCTTGTTACTCAATATAACATTGCATACTCTAATGGAAAGCTAATTGTATTCTATATGTGTGTGTTGCATGAGATAGATCGCCAAACATATATTTGGTGCATCTAAGATAGCAGCTACTGGTAGTACTGGAAAACTGGAATTGTTGAGAAACTTGGGAACAGACTTGCCTATAGACTACACAAAAGAGAACTTTGAAGAACTTGCAGAGAAGTTTGATGTGGTGTACGATGCAGTAGGTAAGTTATTTGGATTCATCTGTTCAATTTCTTTACATGAATATGTTAACATAATATTGTTGAGTATTAGTGTCTCAAACATTGTTGATATCATATTTACACAGGGCAGAGTGAAAGAGCATTGAAGAGTGTTAAAGAAGGTGGTAAAGTTGTGACAATAGTGGCACCTGCAACTCCACCAGCTATCCCTTTCTTGCTCACTTCTGATGGTGATTTGCTGGAGAAATTGAGACCTTACTTGGAGAATGGACAGGTGAAGCCAATATTGGATCCTAAGAGTCCCTTTCCATTTTCTCAGACAGTGGAAGCATTTTCATATTTGAAGACTAACAGAGCTACTGGGAAAGTGGTCATATATCCCATTCCATAATATGCATACATGCATGCCAAATTTCTCTCTGGCCTTATGACTCTTCTACTTTGTCTATTTCCTATTTCAGTGTCTGTTGTAATAAATCTCTTATAGATATGAATGGTTGTTATCTTTGTTGTAAACTTATAACTAGACTTTGGATCTTCCAGCATGTATTATTTTCTTTTGTATCTAAAGATTATGCGATATAATAATGTCTTTTTGCTTACTCTGTTAATACAACACACTCAAATATTAAGTTTTTTATAAATTTAATTTATAATTATTCTTCTGTAGAAAAACTATTCTGTTTAATCCGTCTCAGATCAATTAAAACCCAATAGTTTCGAAATGCGAAAACAGAAATAAAATTACAATTTAAAGATCCTAAAAATTTTCAATTCCAAAAACTAATCACAAAATCAACAAACACCAACACTAATCAATTGAAACATAAATCCAATTTGAAATCCGTGATAGCAATAGGAGAAACAAATAACCCTTATTTTATTCAAAATTTATTACAGACCTATTTTAAAACAAAAGAACGTGTTAATTTAGATGCCCAGATGCATGCTATGTTTATACAGTTAGACCGGCATTTCGTAAAATCTTCTCTGGATATTCTAAAAAGTTTGCCTTATGAACCAAACCTTACAAAACATCACAAATAATTTTAGTAGAATAAATCATTATTTTATGTTATTACGTATTTTTTATTTTTTATTTAAATTTATGAAGTTATAGTTATATTTTAAAAGATTAAATTTTTTTAAAATTTATATTTTGATCAAAATTATTTAATTATTTTTTTTAAAAGTTTAAATTTATTTTATTAGTATAATTTTGTAAAACTTTTAAAATACAAAATAACTAATTTACAAATTTAATTTCATCAATTATTTTGAAGAATAATAATAATTATATAATTATTTATTTTTATTATATTATAATGACAATGACTAAATATATAAATTTTAAATATATTATTTTGATTCTTTAAAATTATGGTATTCATCTTCACGTATTATAATATTCCTATATTTATTATATGATATATGTTCTATGATGTATATTAAGCATTGAATAAAATTAAAATTAATTTTATTTATGCTATGTGTTTGAAAATTTTGCATGGATTAAAAATAAGATTAATGTAAAATGATTAATTAAACCTTAAATTATAAATTAATTTTATAAATTAAATTAAATTAAATTTTTTTTTAAACAAATAATTATAAATAGTTTAGCAATTTAAATGGTTGAAAAACAAAATCAGTAATTTATTGGGCAAACCGTGACTTGGGTAGATTAGACAATGGAAGTGTAGGTTGTGAATATTTTTGTGGAAAAAGTTGGAAGTGTAAAATGAAATATTGAAGGTAGATGGTGAAACACTTTTTTTAGTTGGTTTAGGAATGCAACTCTCTGCCCTTATTTTTTAATTCAATATTCATTTGAAACACATGTTGTGGTTGCCTTGAGACTCATTCTTTCCTAATGATAAGTTTGGTGGCAAGGATATACATGCTAATTACAATGTCTCTGCCCTTATTTTTTAATACAATATTCATTTGAAATACATGTTATGTTGCATCATTGGATTTGGTTAGAGATGAGAACGGGGTTGGGTTTTAAATATGTGGATATTTTTGACGTCATGGATTTTGGCAGTTTCAATTTTTGATTTTAACACATTGATGATTAAAACTGAATTGATTTTATCACTTCATATTGTTTAATTTAATTAATTGGAGTTGGGATTTTGATTCTTTGTGTTGAAATTAATGAAGTGAACTATCCCGTATGAACCCACTTTCACTTAGGTGTATTTTGAATATGGTTAAGTGTGTTCTGGAACTAACCTGTCGCGATCTATCTTCTTCACTTCTCTAATGTAGAATACCATCATCAAAGATCACCAGAACCACATATCAACAACACCAATACATCAATGTATAATTTCTCAACTCAAACCAATGAAACAGTATGTAGGAAGAATAACTCA
>NC_028351.1:1255462-1362370 GCF_000741045.1 Vigna radiata var. radiata | reverse complement strand
TCTAGCATAAAACTGTTACCAAGTGGGACGCTTCAAATTTTGGAATGGTATAAATTTCAAAACTTTATCATTTTTGAAAATGTGTTTCCAAAAAATATTTAACATTTCAATATACATAATTTATTCAAATCATGATAGTTTCAAAAGTCTTGTTCAATTACATTATTTAAAAAATAATTAAAATGGCTAAGAGAATAAAACAACTACTTGTTTCAAAAGCCTATACCAAAAGAATTTTATAAAGAAATCCAAATCTTCCTCGTTATCTCACGAATCTATCATAGTTTTGGAAAATCTGCAATATCATCTGCTCACTTAGATCATCGTCCATAATTTCATTCACAAATACAAAAACACAAACATGTATGGAGTAAGCAGAGTAAGCGACCGATAAAGCAAGCATACATAGATATTGATTATATCAACCATAATCAAACACATAACAAGATACCTAGCTTCTGGTTATATCAACCATAATCAAACACCTCATACATGAAATAATAATAATAATAATAGGATTCTTAATCCTCTAACATAAACAATTCAATTATAATGAATTACTCAATCCTCGGCTCCCGATCCTCAAACTTCCATCATTGATCCTTGATCCCTAATCCTTGATGTCATCACTAACATCTCACACATAGACCTTTGGAACATCCTGTTTTGATTCCTTTCTTCTTCTGCCTTGTTTGGTTGATGATATATGGGTTTGGTATGAGCTAATATAGCATGAATGCACTTAGATGACTGTAAAATTTTATGTTTGATGAAACAAGAGGGGATTATGAATTGATTGAATGTTGTGAATTATAGTTTGAACGCATGTATGTACAAAGTATGTGAATTATGTAAGTGTAACAAGTATGGTTTTGGACATAATTCCATGATCCTCAAGGGAGGTTACATGGTGGTGCCATGTAGTTTGTTGTGGTTGACCGTATGAATGGTCGGAGTGTCCTTATGGGGTTTATCATGACATTCTAATGACCATCCATGCTCAAATAGAGAGTGATGAGTCATGTGGTGAGAATAGCAGGAGGTCCTAGTCTTGGGTGTCTCCATTTATGGGCCAAGATGAGTTTGGATGGACTTACACTTGTGTGTGGTAAGGGTGAAACCCATTGGCAATGGCTTTGCAAAGCAGTAGAGGTCACCACAAGTGCACAAACCCCTGGAACTCGACATTTCATACTAGTCTGGATGGTCAAATCACGTGGTCTGTCATTGGTATCAATAAAATGCATTCAGTTACAGTTTGTGTTGTATTATTGTCATTACATGTTTTTTTTTATACCTAGCTTACCCTTGCATTATTTGTGTTGTATGTGTTTGTCTTCCCCTTGCGATGATCATCTAATCCTTTGGATGTGAGTAGTAGGTGATGATGTGCCTCCGGAGTAAGCCTTGGAGACTACAAAAGACCCAACTCCTAGTACTCAGGACTTCCATTAGATCCATATTAGTTAGCTCTTTATTTCAAAGACTTCATGTAATTATCATATTCCTAGACCTTCATTCTATTGTGTATTTTGGAGAACTCTTATACTTGTATTTAAGTTTTAAATTTAAGCCATATTTTGGATAACTGTATGCCAAATATTGTCCTCTATTAACTCCTAACTGCTTTCTCGTACTATAATAGCTGAATCCTATTATATGTATGTCTATATAATATTTGGGATGTCAGAATTATATTTTAAAAGATTAAATTTTTTAAAATTTATATTTTGATCAAAATTATTTAATTATTTTTATTAAAAGTTTAAATTTATTTTATTAGTATAATTTTGTAAAACTTTTAAAATAGAAAATAACTTTTAGAAAACAAAACAAAAACTCAACTGCTTTAGAAAAATATAAATGTGTATCTTCTCTTCTTCAATTCTTGTTCTGTATAGTATTACACTTTTTTTTAGCTTTTTCGTTTAAAATTGTATCTCTTTTGTGATTAGAGGTTGAGATTGCATTTATCATAGATAACTTTTGAAGTTTAATAGAGCATTAGGATAAGTTGAACATTTCTTTTTTATTTGATGTCCATTTTTTGGCTTTGCAAGATATCATTAGGTTCAATGTGCTTCTAGAACCTTTGTTTTTTCTCTTTGTTAATTAATCATTTTTTTGGTTCAATCTGTCTGTTTTTACATTGTCTCTAGGATGAGTTCAAGCTTTCGTGAGTTAAAAGGCCTGTGAGTTTTATCGATCTATTTTGAGACTATTCATAAGATGAGAAAAGCTAACTTAACTAATTTCCTGTGGAATTTTGTTTTGATGTATTAAAATGGGTAATGAGTTGTATTTTGAATTGTGAAATTACATGTTTAGTTTACTTGAAGGGTTGAATTTCACTTAAAGAATCATACAACAATGTTTATATCTTGATAATTAAGTCTAAAGAGTTTGTAATTATATGTTTGATTTTTTATAAATGTTTGAAATACACTATTTTATGATGAAATTATATTAATTTTTATGTGATTATTTCTTTTATAAATTAGCTTCCACTCTCTTGTGTATGTGCTTTTTGTGTTTGTTGTTATTCTGATCACCTTTACCCGAGTGAGCATATGAGGTAATAGGTGTGAGTTTCCTGATGGGGAAATGACCAAAACAAATATAACAACTTGACAAAGAGTAATAACATAGCGAAAATTCAATTCCCCTTCTTGCGAGAATTTGCGAGGAGCACAAAACAAATAAAACTAAAATTAGAATCCAAAGCACAAAGAGACACCAACAATTTTGAACGTGGAAAGCCCCTTAATGCAAGGGTAAAAACCACGAATCGTCCAAACCAAAGAAAAATTCGATATGATCAATAATAGAGTACAAAATAGTCTCCAATAATAATACCAAAAGGTATTTTCAATAAGCCAATTTAACTAAGCACAAATGCTTACAAATGAGAATAAAGAAGATGAAAATTCTCCAAAACAGGGCTGTTGTGCGGGACCAATTTCTCCCAAACTAGACCTCTGATTGACAATCCGAACGGTGAGAATGAAGAACCATATGTCTGAAACCCACTATCCAAAAATCAGCTTGATCCAACGGTGAACGACTTCACAATGATGAAAACACCAGTGCAGGTTTAGGGTTATGCGAGAATGACTTTCTCTCTTCCTTTTTTCTCAGTTGACTTTTGCTTCTTTTCAAGTTACTCTAATGTGTCCTATTAACTAACTCATATCCATTTAACCTAATAAGACATAATGAACCACACTATTTGGACCTATTCTCCACATAGAAAGGAAATCCAATAACCCAACATTTATCTTAGGAAAAAAATGTTGATGCAAATATATATATATATATATATATATATTATAAGATATAAAATTTTATTTAATAGTATTATACTCTTAAATTAAATGTTTCAAATTTAATTTTAATTATATTTTAAATTAATTTTTATTTAAATTTATATTTTAAATAATCTTTTAAATTAAAAATAAAATATGAAAATATTCATAAATAACACAAATATAGTTACTATTTGTGTTTATCTTCTACTCTTTAACATGTTCTTTTTTGTATACGATGGAAAAAGGAAAATTAAACACTCATTTCTCACATGTTTTGTTCCATGAAGAAAGAAAAAAGTAACCCTCTTGTCCCACTTATTAATTTAATATATTTTTTTTATCTCATTTGCATAGTAATTTTTTTAAGAAGATAGAAAGAAACTTTATTCTTTCATAACTATATTAATTTTTTTTATGAGCATAAAATGAAAAGATAGTTTTCCTGAGTCATTTATAATTGTGTATGAATATCATAAAATTTTCTTTTAATAATTAATTCCTTAATTTTTAATTAAATTAATAATTTATTTTTTAGTCTTGACTTTCTTATATATATATATATATATATATATATATATATATATATATATATTTATATTTATGAACAACAAAAGAGTGAAATTATTTTTTAAAAATGATATAAAAGAAGCTATATAGGAAGATGAAAATAATATAAGTTTAATTTCTTCAATAATTTTGAACACAAAATAACGACCTAATTATTTATTTTTATTGTATTATAATGATAATGTCTAAATATATAAATTTTAAATATGTTATTTTGACTCTCCGAAAACGATATCAAGATTCGGGAGTGTTCATCGGCAACTATTATAACATTACTATATTTAGTATATGATATATGTTCTTACTTCTATAATATGTAGTAAGCATTCAATAAGATTAAAATTCATTTAATTTATACGGTATTTATTAAACGTTTTACTGAAATTAATATAAAGTAATAAAGTAATGAACATAAACCTTAAATTATAAATTGATTTATAAAATTGAATTAAAATTTATCTTTAAACCGTGGTTATAAAAATTATAAATAGTTTAACCATTTAAATGGTTGAAAAACAAAATCAAACTCTTATAATTTTATAATTTTACTTAGTAGGTAAACACATAGGTTTTATTTAGGTAGGTCAAGTCACTTGCACGTTTCTCAATTTTTTTCTTGATGTATAGAACCTTGAATCCCTTCCTATACATCATTATTGATCAACTTCCTTTTCTCACATTAAATATTTCCCAGTTTAAACTTAAGGTAAAAAACAATCAATGAGGTCAAATAAATAATAATTAAGTGTTAGGTCCTAAAGTCTTATTTACTCTAAATAGATATATCACTTATCTCTATAGCTTTTAAAAGAGTAATTTCCATCACTTTTAAAAAAATAATATATTATAATATACTTTTATATTCATTTGAGATAAAATATAAAAATAAAATAGTGATAAAAATATAAATATTTATAATTTTAAAAACAATCAAAATAATGTCAAAATGTCAAAGAATATTTTTCTTTTTAAAACTTACAAATTTATATTATCACAAAGAAGTATAAAATCTACATTTTTTATAATATTGTATCTTGTATTTGAATTTTAAAAAATTTAAAACACTAACTTAATTATTCTACTAAATTTAAAAAGTTTATTTTTTAGTTTCAATATTCAAAATTTATTTATAACTCAAACTTATGACGTCAATATATTTCAACAAAAGTTTCTGACAAAATGATGAATATAGTCATTGATTGTAGATCCTGTACATAACATCATGAACCTTCCCAGAAAATCGTCATGATGAACTCTTGCAGCTTTTGGCAACAAAATTCATTGGTATTGACAAAAGAAGAAACTAGAACAGAATCAAGTGGTTACCACTGTACATGAATAATTTTTCTTTCTCTATAAATGAATGGTTGGTGTTGCAAGATGCAACATCATAGTATCCACAAAACCGAGTTCAACCACAACCTAGGAATTCTAACATTTCTCTTTTCCCTTCAAACCAAACCACTCAAAAATGGCAAGTACTCCTAGCATTCCGTCACACATAAAAGCTTGGGCGTATTCTGAATATGGAAACATAGAAGATACTCTGAAATTTGAATCCAACATACCTATACCACAGATCAAGGAAGACGAGGTGCTCATTAAGGTTGCTGCTGCAGCCCTTAATCCTGTAGATTATAAGAGGGCTCATGGCTATTTCAAGAACACCGATTCTCCCTTGCCGGTAAGGGTTTGATTTGATTTTTTGTAATCCTTTGCATACATGGTTTTAAAACCTTATTAATTTTCATTTTCTCCCATATAATGATATATTGTTCTTTTTTCGTTTTGCATTGTTAAATCTTGTATGTGGTGATGGAAATTAATTAAGACTGTTCCTGGGTACGATGTTGCTGGTGTGGTGGTGAGAGTGGGAAGTGAAGTGAAAAAATTCAAGGTTGGGGATGAGGTTTATGGAGACATCAATGAGAATCCTATAAACAATCCAAAAAGTATAGGATCTCTGGCAGAGTATACTGCTGTTGAAGAAAAGGTATTGGCACACAAACCTTCCAATTTGAGCTTTGTAGAAGCTGCAGCTCTTCCTTTAGCCATCATCACAGCTTATCAAGGACTTGAAAGAATTGAGTTTTCTGCTGGCAAATCTATCCTTGTTCTTGGAGGTGCTGGTGGAGTTGGATCCCTTGTTATTCAGGTTTCGTATATTTAATCATCTTTGGTTAGTAAATTCAATAGAGAACATTGTCAAAACATTGTCAAATGATTTGTTTTGTATGTGTTTGATGATGCAGCTAGCGAAGCACGTTTTTGGAGCATCAAAGGTTGCAGCCACAGCCAGTACTGGGAAACTGGATTTGTTAAGGAACTTGGGAGCAGACTTAGCCATTGATTATACAAAGGGGCAGCTTGAAGAGCTGGAAGAAAAGTTCGATGTAGTGTACGATACAGTTGGTGAGATATTGAAACTCTGAACCTATAAACAGATAATATTGTATCAGATTTTGTGTAATAACATTATTGAAAAGTTGTGTATGATTGATTCCAAAATCAGGGCAGAGTGAGATTGATAGAGCATTGAAGGCTGTTAAAGAAAATGGGAAAGTTGTGACAGTAGCAGCACATGGAAGTCCTTCAGGTATCTTTGTAATACGCATTTCAGATGGTACTGTGTTGAAGAAACTAGAACCATACTTAGAAAGTGGGAAGGTGAAGCCGATATTGGATCCTAAGAGTCCCTTTGCATTTTCTGAGACTGTGGAGGCATTTGCATATTTGAAGACTAACAGAGCCATTGGAAAAGTGGTCATACATCCCATCCCTTGAGGATAAATAGATGAACTCAACCAAACTTGTGTAGAAATGCACTCAATAAACTCATCGGCTGTGGAAGCTGTTCTTGTTAGATGAGACAACATGTGTATATTCATGAATATTTTGGAGTTGTGTTTGTTGTGAGAGTGAGATGTTTTGATTGTGTTTTGCTTGCAATATAAATAAATAATAGTCTTTGTGTAATTGTAAGATAAGATACTTTTATATTCATTTTACATGTCATTTTACATATAATATATCAAATTACATATAATATAAGGATAAAATATCATTATTAATATATGCCAATCTTATTTCATATTTCTCTTGTCGAATTTATCTTAGATGAGTTTATTAAATTTATCTTCTATTGAGCTTGTTAAACTTGTGTTTTGTTGATAAGTTGTCGAGTTTGTGATAAGTTGGAATAGTGAAATATACAAATTTTTGGGTTAAAATAAATTTTTTTTGGCATTTCCTAGTTTGCAATCTCGAGATCTCTTTTTAATTCATGTTAAAAGAAAATAAAAAGTTTCATCATAAATTCACATCAGTCGTTTGTAATCACATTCTATAATGATAAATCAATTTAATGACTAAATTGAGTATTTTAGAAAGAATAGAAAGATTAAATTGATTCAATACAATGTTTTATATTTGAAGTCATCTATTCGAATTTAGATTTTATGTTGAGTTTTTGTCTTTTTCTTCTGAGAGTTTCTGTATTGTTTTTCTGCCATATCTTTGTTTTGTTTTTTTTTTTAATGTTTTACACACACTCCAACAAGATTATATTTTTACATCCCTTGTGAAAGAAAAAACTTATTATTTTGTCTTTCTTTTAGGTTATGAAAATAAAGGTTTGAGAACTAAGCAAAATAATTAATGGTATGAAAAAAAAAACGATATTTGGGAAAGCTACTCCCCCCCTAAGTGGATTTTTTAAATTTCTACAAATGAGGTTTGTATACATTTTATATATTATAAGTTGACATTATTTTAGTCGAAATGAATATCGAGCAGAGTAGAATTAATGGATGGTCTAATAATAACCTGACAACGAGTAAAATAGAACGCTCACGTAGACTCGTTAGGATAGGTTTTAACCATAGTTCGATACCATATTAAAAAGTGAATTTTTAAGTTTAACCTTACCCTACAAAACTATATTAAAAATCACTTCTTAATATGGTACCAGAATCGAAGCCTATACTAACGAGATTTATATGGGTATTCTATTCCACTCGTTATAAGACCACTCATTTTTACTATCACGCTTGAGATGACTATACCTCGACATAAAGAGAGTGCGTTAAAAGTCCCACATAAATCAAAGAGAATGCGTTAAAAGTCTTATATAAAATCAATTTATAATATAGAAGTAAGTCAATTTTGTGAAATTAATTTGTACTTAAAATCCAATTCATAGAATTAGATTTGAAATAAATCCACCATTCAACTCCAGAAAAATTAGATATAATGGAATCTGAATTTCTTTTTTATTACACTCAATTAAATCTAGCTCTCTTCTGATTATATTGAATTGAAGTAAATAAGTCATAGATTTTTCTTTTAAAATTATTAAAATTTATAATTTCAAAATATTTTGTTCAAATTAAATAAGTTATTAGTTGAATTAAATCATCAATTATTCTAGCTAATGATATTATTCCTCTGACAGAAAAATTAATTTTAATTTTTTACTTTTATTTCTCAATATATTGGTTATGATGAAATTTCTTCAAATTTAATTTTAGATAATATTAACACAATTTCCAACTCATATTTTACTGTAAACAAATTTGACAGAATGAAATACTTTTATTATAATAAAAATTATATTTAACATTAGACGGTTAATTAAATGAAAATAGACTTACAAACCATTAACTTCGTTGATGCACTATATATGGGATAGATAGGGTAGGTAATGAAACATCTGACTTTTACATTATAATTCAAACATTTTCTAAAATAAAAAGAAGGTTCACTTCATTGAAACAATTTTTTCAAAATATCTAACAACTTTTTTCTCGGCATCGAATCTATTCTTTAGCCGATTCTACCTAAACTTTCCGAGTATATTACATATTTCCTATCCTTGTTAATTCCATACACATAGAATGTTTCAACAGATTTGTGGAGTAAAGATATATGCATTTCATATATCTTTTAATTCATTTAATATATTATTAGTTGAGTTATGTATTTATAGTGATTTGTGTATGACCTTTATATAATTTGTAATTATTTAAAATATGGTTTATATTTATTTTTGTAAATAAAACTTTTAAATATATAATAATAATAATAATAATAATAATAATAATATTATTATTATGATGATAACTAATAATAAAATGATATACAATATTACATAAAAACTAAAATTAATAAAAAACATAATTTAAAAGAAAATTCCTTCAGACATTAAGTCTCGAAATTTGGACAGCGGTTAAATTTTCTTAAAACTTTTGTTTTCTATTTAAAATTTAATTATCTTTTAACTTAAATTCTTATATTATTTAATATATTTTCATATTTTAATAATTATTAAAATATAATTTATATTATTTTAATAATTATATTAAAAAATAAAAAAAAATAATTAGAATAAAAGTAATACTACTAGATCTTGAAACTATGGATCTCTCTTCTAGTATATAAAATAAAGTTTCATTCAAAATACATGATAAATAAAACAACACACAGTATAGTGATGATAATTCTACACATAATATAGTTATGATAAATATTTTAACACTCTATACTTTTATAATATTAACCCAATTTCCAACATACAAATTATATGTGTATTTTATTATAAACAAATTTGACAAAATTAAATGCTTTTATTATAATAAAAATTATATTCAACATTATAATAAAAATTGTTCTTGCTTCAACTGTGTTGAACGTGGTTCTGCTCACTTACCATGCCAAAATTAGTGGTAGTGATTACGTAATATTTTAATGAAATAAAACTACTTCAATTTGTTAATTTCATTTAAAAATAAATTTTAATAGATCAAAATAGAGTAGTATGAAAACACAAAAAAAAAAAAAGTTAATACGTTGAAAACAAATTTTAACAAATTAAAACTTTTCTTCATAACAACTCATAGTTTTAAGTTATTTGAATCAATTAAAATATTTTTCTATCAATCAAACAAGAACATTTTAACCAATTAAAAAACATATTTTAATTAACTAAAAATTTCCTTAATACTATGTTAAGTTCAAAAACAGTTTGAATTAGTTATCTTTAAATGTTTATTAAATTAAACTATACAAAATATAAACTCTAAACAAAACAGACTTAATATAAAGAAAGATACTAATCTTCATCTTCATTTTGTAAGAAGATTCTTTGATAACAAAGTTAGATGGTCAATTCTTCATCTTTAGATTTTTATGCAGCATCTTTTTATCAACATTAAATACTCTCAACAACCCCACTCAACCAAAGTTTTAAATACATTAAACAATATTTTAAATAAAGGTTGTCATGCTTTATTGTTGTTCCATGTAATATTAATGTAGTCGAACAATGCTTAGGCATCTTATTTTATTTTTGTTACATATTTTTTTAATTAAACCTTCAACCTTACATCACAGATAATTTATTTTTAATTTGTAATTAATAATAATAATAATAATAACAATAAATATATAAATAATAATAATAATAATAATAATAATAATATAATAATAATAATAATAATAATAACAACAACATTGCACGTACTTATAATTTATATCTATATATGAAAAATTCTTCAATTTGATATTCACATCTATTTTTCAATTTTATTCTTTAAATAAAAATTATTTTGAATTAAAATAATTATTCTATCAATTTGTTGTTTAAGTCATCCTTTCTTAATTTTAACTGTTTCTTTATTTGACTTTTTTAACCTAATCATTTTATTAATTAAAAGATAACCTAAAAAAATAAAGAATTTAAAATATAATTATAAATATTATTTTATAATTATAATAATAGTAACAGTAATAATTTAATTATTTTTCATTATCGAACACTATTACACAACACTTGTATTTTCACTAATAATAATAATAATTACCATATTATAACTGTAACATTTCAAAATATAACATTTAACTATATAATAGTCTTGTTAACTATAATATAAAGTGGAACTTATAGTTATCCAAAAACAATTATAAATTTTTAAACTTTATATACATGATCTAAACCAAATCGTCGGGTCGTTCCTCCACCAATTCCACGTCCATCGCTCCTCCACCAATTCCACGTCGATCGCTCTTCCACCAATTCCACGTCGGTCGCTCCTCCACTAGATCCACGTTGGGTTGCTCCTCCACTAAATCCACTTCCTCCGATTGTTCCTCCTCCTCCTCCTAGGGACTCAACTCCTCCTCCTCCACCACCCCTGCCTCCTCCTCCACCACCTCCACCTCCTCCACCTCCTCCTTCCCCTCTTTCTCTTCCTCTTCCTCCTCTTAAAAAGCAAGATATTGAATGAACATGTTATAATAGTTTTTTTTCTTTTTCCTTTTTTACTAGTTTTCAGGATTTAGAATTGACTCACCTGGATTTGCATTCCCATTGGTTGTTCTTCCACGTTGAACCTAACCATTTGATTTCTATGCATAGTTGTATCTGTTGAAGGTTCTTTAAATCTGAGGAGCAAATATTTATTAGAGACTTTCTCTTTTCTGCACTCTTACTTTTCTTTTTCGCTTTGGTAGAAAACAAAATTTAAAACAAAACTTGAGAACTGTGTGAGCATGACTCACGTAGTATGAGTTCGCAGGTTGTCCTCTTTGTCGATTTTTCTTCAATGCTTCATACCTTAAAATGCACAAAAAAGGACCCATGCCATTTGAATACTACAAGGTGGGTTATTACCTCTTTCCCACCTTCCTTCCTGTTATTGAATTCTCCTATAAAAAAAATTATAAGAGCCCATAGAAGGTTGGTTATTACCTTTGATATTTTGCATTTCTGATAATGCACGAAAGTATACAAGACAGAAGAATCAGAGCAGCGTATAAGTAGTCAGCAATAACTACCTGCCGACACAATATAGAATACTACTGATATGGTAACACTACGAAGGCTTTAGATAAAGTGGAAAAAACCATGACAACTTTTGCAACTTTGAATAGGTCGAAACGCACTCGCCGGGTCGCTCATCAACTAATTCCACGTTAGGTCGCTCTTCCACCAAATCCACCTCGGCTCACTCCTCCACCAAATCCACTTCCTCCGGTCGCTCCTCCTCCTCCTACAAGGAACTCAACTCCTCCTCCACCTCCCCTTCCCCCTCTCTCTTCCTCCTCCTCCCATTCCTCCTAAAAAGCAAGATATCAAATGAACATGCTATAATAGTTTTTTTTTTCTTTTTCCTATTTTTACTAGTTTTCAGGATTTCAGAATGACTCCCCCGGATTTACGTTCCCATTGGTTGTTCTTCCAGTTAAAACCAACCATTTGATTTCTATGCATGGTAGTATCTGTTGATGGCTCTTTAAATATGAGGAATAAATATTTATTAGAGACTTTCTCTTTTCTACACTATTACTTTTATTTTTTGCTTTGGTACAAAATAAAATTTATAACAAAACTTGAGAACTGTGTGAGCATGACTCACGCAATATGAGTTCGTAGGTTGTCCTCTTTGTCGACTTTTTTTCCATGCTTCATACCTAAAAATGTACGAAAAAGGACCCATGCCATTTGCATGCTACAAAGGTGGGTTATTACCTCTTTCCCTTATTCCTTCTTGTTATTGAATTCTCCTATAAAAAAGAGTATAGGAGCACATAGAAGGTTGGTTATTATCTCTGATATTTTACATTTCTTATAATGGGCAAAAGTATACAAGATAGAAGGATCAAAACAGCATATAAAGAGTCAACAATAACTACCTGTCGGCATAGTACAGCATACTGCCGATACCACTATGAAGGCTTTAGAGAAAGTGAAAGAAACCATGACAACTTTGAAAGTTGGAATGCACTCGCCGAGTCATTCCTCCACCAATTCCACGTCGGGTTGCTCCTCCACCAAATCCGCTTCCTTTAATCGCTCCTCCTCCAGATAGGTTGAAACTTTTTGTGGATTTTATCCCTGATCCGCATGTGGAAACTTTGAAGTCAATTCTTTCGGATCACAAGCTTCAATTATGGCTCTATGTACTCTCTACAAAATTCTACAAATCTATATTTCATTGTATTAAGTTAGACGTGGAAGGTGATTTTATGATTTTGCTAATGAGATTCTTATCTTTGTCAGTTAATATTTATAGCATAAATCCATTTATCTGGCTCAACATTTTATGGAACTTGCGTGGTTAAGGAAGAAAAAATTGGAAATTGGAATGTCTAATAAGTCTGCAAAATGGGTTTGCACGGTAGATGCACTCTATTTAATATTGTTGATTTAGTATAAAGTTGTATCAAGACAGTTACAATCATCCTATAGTTTTCTCAATATTACATAAAAACTAAAATTAATACTTCTTTTTATCAAATTAATATTTAAAAAAACGATTAGTTGTCTGAAAATAATGCTAAATAAAAAAAAACTATATACTTCAATTATAATTTTGTATCAATAATGTTTAAAAGATAAAATTTTAAATAAAAAAAATTATAAACTTCAATTATAATTTGTATCTCATCATTTTAAAAAGATAAAATTTTAAATAAAAGAATAAATAAACTAATTTTGTTAATTTAAAAAAAGAAAACAACATTTCAAAATCACTTCAATTTAAATAAGTCTTACGGTGGCAGTATGAAACTCTGCTTCACTGCGAAGATGAACAGAGGCCCATCTATTCAGTGCATCAATTCTCTTTTCGGAACCGAATAATCATTTTCACACCCATTTATGTTTTCTGTGTTAAAGCTTTTCCCTTTTATTAGTGTTCATTTTGTTTGTGTGTGTTTATTCTGAGAAGAAAAATACAAAGGTTTTGAAGATAAAAATAAACCATGGTTAAATATAAAAAGGGCTACAAATAGAAAAACGAAAACAAACTAATAAAAGATAAACTGGCCCAACAAGGCCCACCCTCAAGATTGGAGATAAAAAAGAATATCTTGGCAGAGATTTGGTGAATACATATGCAATTTGATGATGTCTTTTAATATGGAAGAGTTTGATAACACCTTGTTGTCACAGTATCGTGCAGCAAAAGATGTAAAAATATAAAAATCACTAAGCAAATTTCTAAGCCAAGTAATTTCAGTGGTAACATATGCAAGGGATCTATCATTCCAATGGTGAATGTTGGTTAGTGGTATTGTTACCTTGAGGAATGTTCATACACTAGTGTAGGTAAAGGCTTTCGCATTGATTAATTTAGGAATTTTATTTTAATTTTTTAACCAAAACATATACCGACTAAAAAAAATATTTATTTATAATTATCAACATATTTTAATTATCAATAAATATTCGTTTATAATTATTAACTAATTTTAATTATTAGTATATATTGTGATTCTTCATCTTCTTTCTCTTATTTTTTTCGTGATTGGTATCACCACCACCTCCCCCATACTAACCAAATAAGAAAATCTCAATTCAAACAAATAAAATTATATAAAGCATATTCCTCTCGTTAAATCACTCGTTGAATGGATATGAATAATTTAATTAATCCTTAAAAAAGAAAAAAAAAATAGTCGAATGCAAAACAAAAATTGTATACATCATGGATGACCTGCAGAACGAAACATAACAAAAATTGTTGCTTTAAAGAATTTATTCAACGAAGAGTTGACCTATTCTACTCAAGCTAGGGCTTAGTTTAATACGAGGTTGAATAAAGTTTAATGCAAAAACACATCATGCATGACGTGCAAAAACAAAATTATTATATATAAAGTTAACATGAACTTGGACATGATTAAATCCAAATTAGTGCTGATTTTCCATGAAATCAGATCCTATAAATATATCTTCCTTCATGCTCTTCATCTCCATCTAAATCCTTATTCTCTACCTCTTCTTAGTTCATATATATTCATCCAACATGGCAGAAGCTGCATCAAGCATTCCAACCCACACAAAAGCTTGGTACTACTCTGAACATGGTAGCCCAGATGTTCTGAAATTGGATCCTAATTGGCCATTACCAGAGCTCAAAGATGACCAAGTCCTCATCAAGGTCGTTGCAGCATCTCTTAATCCCATTGATTACAAGAGGATGAACGGCTTGTACAAGGATTATGACCCTCATTTACCTGTATGTCATCATTTAACATTGATGTTTTTTTCAGTATTAATTGTTTGGAGATAGTAAAAAATATAACTTTGTTTTTGATTGAGAAGACTGTTCCTGGGTTTGATGTTGCTGGTGTGGTGGTGAGTGTGGGAAGAGAAGTGCATAAACTGAAGGTTGGTGATGAAGTGTATGGTGATATCAACGAGGAAGGAGTAACAAACCTGAAGGCTCTTGGAACTTTGTCTGAGTATACTATTGCAGAAGAGAGGCTATTAGCTATCAAGCCACCAAATCTAAGCTTCGTTGAAGCTGCTGCCATTCCTGCAGCACTAGAAACTGCTTATGAAGGCCTTGAACGTGCTCAGTTTTCTGCTGGAAAATCTATTCTTGTTGTCGGAGGAGCTGGTGGAGTTGGTCACTTTGTCATTCAGGTTTATAATTATGAATTTAAATTTATTTTAATAAAATTTATTGTTTATCAAATTAATTATTGAAAAATGATATTTTAACACCAAATTTTGACATTATTTTGACACTACCTGTCAAAATGTGATTGGATGATTTCAAATTAAAAAAAGCTGAGGCAAGAGCATATTTGGAAGGGAAAATCCAAGTTTTTTTTTTAATTTGAAATCGTCCAACCACATTTTTAACATGTATGTAGTGTCAAAATGGTGTCAAAAAATTGGTGTTAAAATATCATTTTTCTTAATTATTATATCGGTTATCAAACTCTAATCAAACTATAAAATTGAATTAAATTCAAAATTTATTTTTAACTATAAGGGAAAAGTGTGGTAGTTAATTTTGACAAGTCTAAATGAAGTTGTCTTTGGTTAACATTATAGGAGATTTCATAAGATAATTTTTGAATGTAAATATTTGGTTGTAGCTTGCTAAGCATCTATATGGTGCATCAAAGATAGCAGCAACTTCTAGCACTGGAAAATTGGAACTTCTTAGAAAGTTGGGAGCTGATTGGGCAATTGATTACACAAATGAGAACATTGAAGACATAGCAGAAAAGTTTGATGTAGTGTACGACACAATAGGTCAGTTCTTTAAACCAGAAATTATTTTACATTTGGAAAATGATGTTTTAATACCTTTTTTTACACCATTTTGACACTGCACACGTGTCAAAATGTGATTGGACGATTTCAAATTAAAAAAGTTAAGGCAGGAGTATATTTGGAAGAAAAAAACCAAAGTTTGTTTTTTTAATTTAAAATCCTCCAACCACATTTTGACACGTGTGCAGTGTCAAAATAGTGTTAAAATATCATCATCCTTTACATTTTATTATAGATACTTCATTGTTTGATGATGAAAAGATGAAATGCAGGAGAGCCTGATAGAGCTTTGAAGGCAGTGAAGGAAGGTGGCAAAGCTGTGACAATAATACCTCCTGGACTTCCACCAGCCATTTTCTTTGTGCTAACTTCTAAAGGTTCTATTTTGGACAAGTTAAGACCTTACTTTGAGAGTGGTATAGTGAAGCCATTACTTGATCCAAAGACTCCAGTTCCATTTTCTCACCTTGCTGAAGCCTATTCCTACTTAGAAACTTCGAGAGCCATAGGAAAAGTGGTTGTTTATCCCATACCCAATTGATATGCATGTTGTGTGTGCCTTTAGCCATGTTTCATGTAACTTGTTCATTTTGTGTATTTATAATTGTTGAAGAATAAAGATATTGGCAATAAATTAGAATGATAAATATTATCAAATCGTATGAACAAAGATGGATCACTTGTTGTCAGAGAAAATCGAAGATGGGTTAAAGTGCTACTCAGAAATTCACATCACACATGTAATAAGCTTTGATATTCAAGCAAGAAGTCTAAACTTTAATAATTTATAAACTATAATGTTTTAGTAATTTTTATTATAAATTCGCATTAAGTTTAACTTTCTGATGTTATGAATGACTAATTATTTCACATCTGGCTGACATGTAAAATATATTAAGTGTCCTATCTCAATAAGGTTTTTCAAATTATTTTTCCATCAGTCGGTACTAACAAATATACAGACAATACAATTAAAAACAAAAATAATAGTAGAAAGAAATATATATTAAATAGTTGAATGTATTTCATTTTAATTATTTTTTTAAGGTAAATTTCAAACTCGTTTACACAACATTATAGAAAAATTAAAACACTTAAGTGAATTAATTATACCATGCTTAAACAAGCATGTCCATGAATTTTGCTTCAAACATTAGATACACTTTACTGTAAATGACATTGTTTCACACACACGCTAAAGTGAAATATGATTTTCCGATGAATTAAATTTACAAAGGTACTATTATTTTGACATCCAACAATTTTTACAAACATTTGATATCAATTATTTTCCTCTCAATTTCTTTCTTTCTTTATAAATACAAAAGTTAATTTTTTTTAGTGACTAAAAAACCTTTAAAAATGTTATCAACTGGTAGAAGTGGTGTATCAAAATTATATTTTCATTTTCCAATATCACATAAGCACTTCTAAATGCGTCTTAAGTGACAAAGGGATGTCTCACTTAAGCAAGCTAAACTCACATCAAACGAGATCAAAATACTTTTACTAACTTTAAAATATCTCTTTTTCACTTTAAAAAGAAAATGATTGCCTTTAATATCATGTTCCTAATTCAAATAACGTATTTTCTTCTCAAGTACGGTTGCTTTTAACAAAACTTAATTTTCTTAAGTAACAAATAATTTATGATGAATCTTTACATCATAATTAGCAGTGACACATAAAATGTAATAGTTTTAACCATTTTAATAATAAAAAAATAAGTCTTTAGAATCATATAAATCTCGTATTTTCCATTACAAAATTTTTATGACATCTACTTTTTTACAACTAATTCAATTTCACAATTCCTTACAAAATTTTCTGAAACAAATCTTCAAAGTGTTTGTAACAATTTTTTTTACGTCAAAAAAGTTAAATTTTTTTAGTGACGCATTAAAGCATCTACTATTTAAATAATGTGGAGGCCAATATCACTATTATCATATTAAAAAATGGGTAGGTAATTGATGGGCACTAAACAGATTATGATATCTTCTTGTCCGGCTGCTGTATTTTAAATTAACTAAAATATGATCATCCAAGCTTTTCATATATCTTATTCAATTACTAAGTGCTAAAAATGAAATTTTATTCGAAAGTATAGAGTTTTATTCTCTCTTTTAGGTGACAGACGTTATATCACATAGACACGTGTACTGTTTTTCAGGTAAGCAAGTTATCCATGGAGCATTTAGATAGTTTAGTTGGAATTTTAGAGAACTCATTAAGATGTTATCCGAGTTATCTTGACCGTTCATTAAATTATCTGAGTTTTCAATACAGCTTACTGCTTTATCTAGACTTTTCATTGAACTATTTGAGTTATCAATGCACTGTCGAGACTTTCTACAGAGTTATTTTAGTTTTCCATTCACCTTACTGGACTATCAAGATGTCTTATTGATATGAGAATATAGTATACGTATTTTGCCAACCTTATCAAGGTCTAGACGTGATACACTGTTTGCAACTGAACTATTTTGTAAACAATTCATGTGTCTTAAAAGGTGACACATTGTTTGTCACGTTAAACTAAAAACTAATAGCAGGTGAAGATGTTGTCGTAGGAACAACAGGAATGAACTGGAATGGATCTAAAAAAAATTAAGTTCCATATTAAAACGAAATAAATTGGAAACAATAAGAGTAGTTAATGATAAAAGATTAAAACGAAAGGTAGGAATACAGAGAACATTATGTAGAAATATATGTTCATTGAGTATGATACTACCAATACCTTGAAAGAGAAAGATAGATGAACCATTGTATTTCAGAAGTGGTAGAAGGAAAAGTTCTATACTAATTAACTTTAGAGATCCAATTGTTTCTTTGATTTTGAAAATATAAGAAAAAATCTTTTTCCAGGAGCTTCTATGAGATACTCAAGGATTCACTTACAAGCTGAGAAAAAAAAATGAACAAAATCTATTGATAATTATCTACAATTAAAATTAATCGATAATTTAATAATTAAAATTTATTATTAATTATCCTTCAATAAATATTTTTATTTATAATTATTATCAGATTTTAATTATCAATAAATATTTATTTACAATTATTGAGTAATTTTAATTATTAATAAATATTGTGATTCTTCGTCTTCTTTCTCTTAATTTTTTCGTGATTGGTATCACCACCTCTCCCATACTAAACGAATAAGAAAATCTCAATGCAAACAAATAAAATTATATAAAATATATCCCTCTTGTTAAATCACTCGTTGAATGGATATGAATAATTTAATTAATCCTTAAAATAAAAAAGTGAATGCAAAACAAAAATTGTATACATTATGGGTGACATGAACATATTAAAGAATTTATTCAACGAAGAGTTGACCTATTCTACTCAAGCTAGGGCTTAGTTTAATACGAGGATGAATAAAGTTGAATGCAAAAACACATCAGGCATGACGTGCAGAAAAAAAAATTATATATATATATATATATATATATATATATATATATATATATATATATTGGTGATAATTATTAACTGATTATTACTTTAAGATATAGAAAATTTCAAAGAATACAGAGCTTAATTTATTTGACTAGAATTTGAAAGGATACCCCAGATGGTAATTAAGAATGAAGAACACGGAAAGAGGAAATGAAACTGAACTTGGACATGATTAAATCCAAATTTATGCTGATTATCCATGAAATCAGATCCTATAAATATATCTTTCTTCATGCTCTTCATCTCCATCTAAATCCTTATTCTCTACCTCTTCTTAGTTTATATATTCACCCAACATGGCAGAAGATGCATCAACCACTGATTCCACTATTCCAACCCACACAAAAGCTTGGTACTACTCTCAACATGGTAGACCCGCTGATGTTCTTAAGTTTGATCCTAATTGGCCCTTACCACAACTCAAAGATGATCAAGTGCTCATCAAGGTCATAGCAGTATCCCTTAATCCAGTTGATTACAAGAGGATACATGGGGAGTTCAAGGACACTGACTCTTATCTACCTGTATGTACATCACCTCTATTTTTTTTTTTCTTTCTGATAATTCATATTTCATTCCTGCTTATAAAAGATCCAAAATTAAGAAAATTGAAATTTAGTTTCTGACATAAACTTTAAATCTTACTGTTTTTATAATCTGTGGTGGAACTAAGAGTGATATGAGTGAAAGGCTGCAATTGATTAATCAATTAGTATTAGAATTTCAACATCTAAAACTTTTCTAATGGTGTGAGAAGATTGTGCCTGGTTTTGATGTTGCTGGCATAGTGGTAAAAGTGGGAGGAGAAGTAAGGAAATTTAAGGTTGGAGATGAAATATATGGTGATATCAACGAGGAAGGTTTGTCGAATCTTAAGATTCTTGGCACTTTGTCAGAGTATACTGTTGCAGAAGAGAAACAATTGGCTCATAAACCATCCAATCTAAGCTTCATTGAAGCTGCTAGCATTCCTTTGGCATGTGAGACTGCCCTTGAAGGTTTTGAGCATGCTCAGTTTTCTGCTGGTCAATCTATCCTTGTTTTGGGAGGAGCTGGTGGAGTTGGAAGCTATGCCATTCAGGTACATCTTAACATATATTTTTCTGCAGAAAACAGGTTCAAATATTAAGTTCAAAAGGATTTTGTTATTATATTTTGGATTAAGATGGTGAATTGCTGTGTTTTGGTTTTGCAGCTCGCCAAACATGTTTATAAGGCATCTAAGATAGCAGCAACTGCAAGCACAGGCAAACTTGAACTTCTAAGGGAGATAGGAGTTGACTTTCCTATTGATTATACAAAGTACAACTTTGAAGATCTTCCAGAAAAATACGATCTGGTGTATGATGCAGTAGGTGAGAATTTTGAACTATTGAATAGTTACATATATTTGGTTTAAACTACTATAATATAAAGTATAATATAAAGTTTTAAACCATTTAGGTGTCCTATTTTTGTTAGGTATTTCCAAATTGGTCATCTTCTTTTGAACTTTTCCAATTGAGTCCTTATAAGGGTTAATTTCAAACAAATTAGTTCCTGCGGTTAAAAATCGTAAACAATATCAAAATTGTGTTAGAGGTGGGTAGATGACGTGTTCAATATTTAACTTTCAGGCGAAACGTGGTAGGAAACTGAGTGATACGTGGCATTTTAGTAAACCTCCTTTTTGACATTTTGGTGGTACTTTTCACACTCAGTTTCTGCCACGCCTCAAAGTTAAACATTGAACATGTTATCTACCCACCTCTACACAATTTCAATATTGTTTACGATTTTTAACGGCAGAGGCTAATTTGTTTGAAATTAACACTTATAAGAATTCAATTGGGAAGATTTAAAAGAAGGGGACCAATATGGAAATACCTAACAAAAATAGAGACGCCTAAATGGTTTAAACCTAATATAAAAAGAAGTATGCTAAAATATATTTTATTCATCTATCATCTTTCTTGCTTCTAATGAGACCTAATTACTTACCAAAAAGAGACACTTATCTGTAAGATTAAGATATGTTAACAATGTGTTACTATTTTATTGGTTCGTATATTTGAAACGTATTAATTATAATTTACTGTTTACAATCTACGGTTTACAGTTGTAAAAAAATTATAAAAAAAAAATTGTTAAAAAAACGTTTTTCTGTGTGTTTTATAGGGCAGACTGAAAGAGCCTTTAAGGCCATTAAAGAAGGTGGAAAAGTTGTGTCAATAGTGCCACCAGCATATCCACCACCAGCAATATTTTTTGCGCTAAGTTCAAAAGGATCATACTTAGAGAAACTGAGACCTTACTTTGAGAGTGGTCAAGTGAAGCCTATACTTGATGCCAAGACTCCATTGCCATTTTCTCAGCTTATTGAAGCCATTTCCTACTTAGAAACTTCAAGAGCCACAGGAAAAGTGGTTATTTATCCCATTCCCTGACCACAACATATGATAAACTGATCACCATGTTGTTATGGTCAATGCTAATGGTGATGATGAACATTTTTAAGTGTGTATTAAATTAGCAAGTTTTGCATTACTATGTTTATGCATATAAAAAGTAGCCTCGCTGCTGAAAAATAAAGATCGATAATGGCTGTGTTTGTTGACCTCGTTGATTAGATGAGGTAGAACCTACTTCAATTATTGGCCTCAACTTTTTATTATATTAATAGGGTAAAATGTATTTTTAATCCATAAATTATCATACGTTTTTTTCTTTTATTTCTCTTCCAAATTTTATTATATTTTCGTATATCTTCTTTTATTAGAAAGTCACAAATTTAGTTTTCTATGACCAACGCTAATTTTTTTTCAAACAAGTTGTGTGTTACATCCCTAACTGTGAAAGATATATGTATTGTATCCCAAGTTGACAATATAGCTCGGTAACAAACATTGAACCACGTTCCCAACTCAATAGGTCGGCAAGATAGTTCAATGACAAACATTATACCACGTCTAATCCAGTAAGGTCAACAAGACACATGTATTGTTTTCCACGTCAGCAAGATATCCAAATAGTCCGGTGAGGTAATAAGATAGTCTCGTAAGATGTATGGAGAACTCATATAGTTCAGTTGGAAGTCTAGAGAGCTCGATAAGGTGCTATCTGAGTTATTTGGACCATCCACTAAACTATTTAAATTCTCAATATACTTTATTTATTTATTTGGATTTTCCTCTGAACTACTTGAGTTTTCAATTGCACTATCGGACTATCTAACTTCTCACCGAGCTATCTGGGTTCTCCATTACCTTACTGAGTTATCAAGATGTCTTGTTGACATGGGAACACAGTATGCATATCTTGTCAACTTTACTAGAGTATAGACGTGAGACACTGTTTGCAATCAATCTATTTTGTTTGGGAACACGATCATGTCTTAAAAAGTGGTACACTGTTTGTCATATCAGACCCAAAAAAATTTGTTACAAGACCTCAATATATATATATATATATATATATATATATATATATATATGTGTGTGTGTGTGTTTTTATTGACTAAAACATTATAATTATCAATTTGAATTAATATATTAAGTTTTATTTTCTAAAAAGACAGTGTTCAATTTTCATTTTGCCTTGAATTGTTTCATCGCAATGTTTTAGCAAAATAACTCCATCTATAAGGCCTAACTAGGCCCAACAAATCACGTACAGAAACACAAAATATTGTAAGCCTCACACTGAAATGGGCCCAGTTGGCCCATAAGGCCGATAATGGTAAATTGCATAATAATAAAATAATAACAATAATAAATAATAAAAAAAATAATGGTCAATTAGTCCCTAAAATTGTATTTCAACGTATCACATTTTTTAAATATATTTTCACTGTCATATTAATTCTTAAAGCTAAGAAAAACTGATATAGTCACTAAAACTATTTGAAATTCTGTTTTAATTTTTAAAATTATGCCAGTCTTTATTTTTTTTTTTTAAGCATATGTTATCATTATTATTAAGAACTAAAATAAATAATAACTTTAAGAACTTGTAAAATTTTAAAAACGAAATTCGGCATTTCTTCCTCCTATTTTGATAAGTATTTTTTGCATACATGGTGTCTCCACAAAGATATGTGGATCAATCATGCATTATTTGATTAAAATAGTAAAATGGCCTAATAAATTGGTTGTCTTTTCTATGTGGTTGGAGAAATTAAATTGCTTAATTTGTTATGACAGGCCTTGAAGGTTGCTAATGATGATGGTCAAGGTATATTATAAAGTGAATGAACAAGTTATTATAAAATTTAACATATTTATCATATATAATAATTTATTAGAGCTATTAAAACGAGTCATTCGGTTTGACCCGTATAAAAAAATAAACCAAGTTAAAATTTGATCTGTATAAGAAAAATATAATTTTTTCAAATTCAATTTTGTTCGAACTTATGGTGAGTCGGATTAATCCATGAATTATGACCTATTTTGACAGTTCTGTAATTTATTATAAAAAAACAACACAATAATGTAATACTTTTTTATTTCAAAAGATATTTTCATTGGTAAGTTTTGTCTTAGAAAATTGAGTAGGTAGAGGTTGTAGTGTAGTGTTGTTTGGTAGTGGTTATGGAGGAAGCATCCCATTAAAGAGAAGGAAAAAAATTAGGTTAAAAATGAAGAAGAAATGAAAGATTGTTGGTTGGTGTATCATTTTTAAGGTTTCCCTTTCATGGAAATGGTGGATCCTACGTCTACTTCCCTATGAAAAATTATACATCACCAGAAACAACAAGCTCTTTGCTTCTTCATATCCTTGTTTATTTCTTTAAGATCACAACTCATTCAAAAATAAATAAATAAATAATATCATTATCATATAAAAATAAATAAAAGTACCACAAGATTCCTTTCATGTCTGGTGGTGTTTTTTTTTGTCTTTATTTAACTTCAACATTCATGTCTGTGCCCTAACCCTAATGGGGGCCACTTAAAGTTCTTTGTGATTAAGTTACTAATTAGTAAAAGAATGAGTAAAATGTATTTAGGTTTCTTACTGTTAGATAAATTTCATTTCAACTTGTATATTGTTTAGTCTCATGATCACTCTTGTTTTATTTTATTTATTTTTTTGAAAAGATTTGTTTTCAATTTGTTTAAAATATTACTTATTTTATGATTAATTTGTTCCTGGATAATGATTGATTATGTGAAATGAGAAGATAAAAACATGTCTGCTAATGAAACTGATTTGGACAGATATTGTATTATTAATGATTTTGAGAACATCTTATAGTATATTTGATTGGTAATGTCGTAATTAGACATTAATATTTAGATATATCTTCTTATAAATAATATTTGTTGAAAATATTAGTCACTCAAATGAATATTTGATTTTTATTAGATTTTTAAAAAAAGAACTTGAGAGATATGTATAAATTAAAAAAAATAAAAGGAATAAATTTGTATCCTTTTACTTATTTTTTATAACAGGTGAGATTTGGCCAAAAAATGTTAGTGTGAGAGGCTATTAATTCGGTGATTGTAAAAAAAAAAAAAAAAGAAAGAAAACATAAGATGATTAAAATAATCTTTTTTGAAAAATAAAAACTGCTTGAATTAAATATTAAAGGAGATATAAAATGAACTTTACTAAAATATTATTTTAAAAATTTTGTTAAGGTTTGGTGTTTCCCCAATTTTGTCTTGATTTGGTTCCTTTGACTTTGCATGTATTCACTCCCTTATTAAATAATTATATAATATGATGAGATAAAAAATATTATTAATGGCTTTCTATAATTGAGAGACAAGGTTGCTATATGTTGGGTTTGAAAAATATTTTTTTCTTTCTTTTTTTATAATATGGTTTGGAGCATTGTGGAATGTAATGTATATGTAGTCAATTAGGTTAATTAGGTGGTTTGGCCATTCATAAATTTCCTATTTTAGTGTATATGATTTCATTTAATGTGAATTTTGTTCAAAGTTAAAATTTAATTACATCTTTTATTCGTAAAATTTAATTTGCAATATTATTTAAAAGATTTAAATTTAGTGTTACTAAAACCAACAATAAACTAACATGAAATTAAAAAGGTAAAGATCCGCGACTTGTTAATAATGTGTTTTTTTATATTTTCACTAAACATAGTAAATAATAATATATTTTATTTTTTTGGCCTAATATAAGAATATCCCTTAAAATAAAATATCCCTTAAATTTGTTAAATGGTTGAAGTCATGAAAATTTTGCAGTCTTAAAACTATATCCCAATAATAAAATAAAAGATAATAGTTAGATTGCTATAATAATGATAGATTTGATTTTTAATATAATAAAAAAACAATAAAAATTTCAATTTAGTTATAAATGAGATTATTGACTTTAGTAAATGTCTCATGTCTTATTAAAACAGATTAACTTAGAAAATCATTAATGATTTTAAATTTACAAAAAAATAAAGGCTGAAAATTTTTATTCAAAATTAATTGCATTTCTTAATGTTAATTTTCCTTTTAATGTACGCATATATGTTAACCAAAAATTAAATGTACGTGCAATTATCTCAACTCCTACTATCGAAGTTGAAATAAAATTAACAAAATTAAAATCTTTATATTAAGATGATTTTTTCTTATTATACTAAAAATAAAATACGTAAATACTGATTCAACTATTTATCTAAAAATAAATATTAATATAGATATTTTATATGTTGAGAAAAAATTATATGGAATATTCCATTCAAAATATTAAAAAATTTAAAGATAAAAAATTTGAATGACTAAAATTAATAAGAATTATAATGAAGATAAAAAGAAACATAGTAATTAATTAATTTAAAGAAAATATAATGAAGGATATGTAAGGAAATACTATAGATTAAAACTAGAAAAATATAATTTTAGAAGGTTTTATGGACTCTTTTAATAATCTACTGTTTATAATGATTAAGAATTGATACAATACCGAGATGGAAGGTCAAAAGATTGTCTTAGACTACTAGATACCATAAATAGAGATAACATACACGTTACTTCCTATTTTAGTCCTTTCGGTTTCACTAACATAAATAGATCTAATAATTATTCCAACACTCTTACTTAAGTCCAAGCATACAAATTGTATGTAAACTCAATTTGAAGTGTTCTTAAGAACTTGGTCAATACATCTATAAGTTGATCGATCGTTTAATCCAACAAGCTCAGTACATATTTTTTTTTGTCAACAAGTTTTCACGAATTAAATGACAATCAATTTCCTTATGTTTAGTTCTTTCGTGAAACACTGAATTTAATGCAATGTGGAGAGCAACTTTATTGTAATACATCATCATATTCTGGATGTCACAAAAGTTAAACTTTTAACGGAACTATTTCACCTATATAAGTTCACATATTAGTGATGTCATTGCCCTATATTCAGCTTCTATTGTTGATCAAACCACTACATTTTGTTTCTTACTTTTCCATGAAATAATGTTTCTTCCAAGGAAAACACAATATCCAGTAGTAGATTGTCTGTCAATAGGCGAACATGCACAATCTACATCACAGTATCCAAAGACCTAAATACTTCCTCTATCTTCATATAACAACCCTTGTTCGAAAGCCTTTTTGAGGTACCTTATAATGCAAATGATAGCATTCTAATGGCTAACACATGGAGCTTGCAAGAACTGACTAACCACTTCAACTGAAAAAGATTGATCAGGCCTTGTAATGGTGAGATAAATCAGTTTTCCAACCAACCTCTTATATCTCTTTGGATATTCACCTTCTTTTGTCGTTAATTTTTGATTTGAGTCCATAGGACTGTCTACTGGTCTACAGTCAATAATACTCATTTCTTGTAATATATTAAGAGCATACTTCCTTTCAGAGATTACAATTCCATCTTTTGATTGAGTTACTTCAATGCTCAAGTATTTAAGGCTTCCAATATCCTTGGTTTGAAAATGTCTACACAGTACTCCTTCAATTGAGATATTCCAGTAGTATCATTTTTTGTAATGATTATATCATCAACGTATACTATTAAGTAAACTCATTTCCTGAAAGATATATGATAGTAAGAGAATGAATGATTTGCTTCACTACATCTTAGTCCAAATTTTTGAATAATGGAGCTGAATTTTTCAAACCAAGCACATGGTGATTGCTTGAGACCATATAGAGAGCGATACAATTTGCATACATACTAGACTTCCCCTGAGCAACAAATCCAGGAGGTTGCTCCATATAAGCTTCTTTCTCAAGGTCACCAAAGAGGAAGACATTTTTTATATGTTATATGAAGTTATCAGTGACAAATTGTTATCGTTGCAAAGAAGAGACAAATATTTAGTCATCTTGGCCACGGGAGAGAAAGTGTCATAAGAGTCAAGGCCATAAACCTGAGTGTACCTCTTTTGCAACTAATCGGGCTTTTAGCCAATCAACTTCATCATCAGGGCCAAGTTTAACTACATACACCCCTCAACAATCAATTTTCTTTTTGTCTGATAGAAGGAACACAAGCTCCGAAGTATTTTTGTGGTCAAGGGCTTGTATTTATGTAATCATGGCTTGTCGTTATCCATAATGATTAAGTGCTTCATTCACATTTTGGGTATAACCACAAAAGACATTGATGATAAAATGGAATAATAGAAAAACGAAAATCTATGATAACTAAGAAAATTATAAATGAGATGTAGGTTTCGAGTGGAACAAGTACCTATTCTGAGAGAAATAGTCCAACCTGAATTATCTTATCCAGGAGTCATGTTATTAAGTGACGAGGGAGAAGAATCTAAAGTAGAGGATTCACCATTTTCTTAGAAAACTAGTTTATCAATATGTGGAGATGATGGTTCAAGAGGACTTTAATCAAGACTTGAATTGACAAAGACATTAGAAATATTGGACTTAACTATTGGAATAAGAAAGACCTATTCTATGATATGAACGTTTTGAAAAAATGGAGAGAAGTAAGGAGTTTGTTCAAAGAATGTAATAATGACACACATATAGTAATTCTTGATTTTAGGAGAATAACATTGATATTCTTTTTAAAGTTGTGAATAACCTAAGAAGACATATTTAATAGCATGAGCAAAAAGTTTATCTAACTTTAAAGATATGCCATGAATAAAATATACACATGCAAAAAACTCAAAAAGAAATGTGAAGGAAAGAATTATTTGAAAATAGAATGGAAAAAGAAATTTTATAATTGAAAGAGAGAAAAAAATCCTATTAATAAGAAAAGATAATAATATTAAGATGACATCTCATTAAACATCAGACGGAAATATAAACACTAAACAAAAGGTACATAAATGAGTGATAATCTTTCATTTTAACTCCTAACTATACTATTTCAAATGTTAACTTGATGACTTAATCATGATTTCTTTTTAAAAACGTTTTGATGAGAGAAAATATCAAAATGTACGTAAACAATATTTTACTTTAACTCCTAAATGATACTTAAATTGACAGAATTAAAATAGGTAAAACTAAAATAGTACAATTATAATATGATTGGAACAAAAGTTTAGTTCAATTTTTTTCTTTTTCTCTTTCAATTCTGTTTCAAAACTCAAATTATCACAATAATAATTTTACTCTTAAAAGACGTAAAATTGGAAGTAAATCATCTAGTTGTCCCTTAATGTAATGTAGGTTCATATACACTTCATAAACAAAATCTTACGTAATTGTAAACTTTAATGTCATTGAACATTTTTAAATGAAAGAAACACAAACTATTAAAAAACATGTTCAAAACACGTTATCTACCTGTCAACACAAAATCCACATCTCTTGACTTGCTTCTTCCTTTTCAACAATTCTCAACTAAAATATTCATATTCTTTTCTTCATTTTTCTTATTTAAATTAATAGCTAAAATAGAGGATGAAATTCATAAACTTAGACAAAAAATCGATGTTTACAAATTTAAGGACCAAAAGTAAAGATTAATTTACTTATATCTATCAATAAATTTTGAGTTTAAATGTTTTAACACAGTTAATAAAGACTAAAATATAAAATAAGAGTTTAATAGTCATGTATTTCCTTTTTTAAAATTTTACACTATCAATTATACTATTTATAAGATCATTATCATAAAAATTAAATCCTATGACCATTTTCTGATGATAACATTTAAACCTTTCATAATATCAATGTATTATTTATTTTCATCATAAAAATTAGCAAATTCACAATGCATAACCACCTATAATATTATATTTTTATATTAAATATATATGTTCAAATCCTAACTATGCAATACATTAAATATTCACACAAAAAGTGATTGAAAAAGAGGGTCTCCACTAAACACTTAGGTCTTCATATAAAATATTAGTCATCAATCACTAAATACTTAAAAAACATTTGTCCACTGTTTCACATCCTTTAAGAAAAGTTGTTAATTTGATTTGACATTAACTTTTCCATTAATGTATAGTATTTTTAAAAATTATTCTTAATATTTTTAATATTAGTTATAGTTTTTTCCACTTAATTAAATCTCACTTAATTAACTATTTATTGGAGTAAAGAATAATTATTATAGGGGTATCCTAATAATTATATTCATCTTCATATCTCAAATACTTTTATCATGTACTATTTATTCCTTAAAATTTAATTTATCAATATATTTTATAAAAGTAGATCGAAACAAATTAAATTCCAATAATAATGCAATCTTGTTGTATCCAAAGTGGATGAAATACAAAAACAGAAAGTCATATTCATCAGGGAATATGTGACTTTTGGGGAGTAGGCCCGTGGGCCCGGGCCCGGCCCACATTGGCGGCTTGGTATGAGGGGTCCATCACTGCTACTTACCAGTTACCAGCTGGAAATGTGGTCCACGTGGACTCTCACAGTCCTCCAAAACCAACCAATCATTACTTTAATAATCGACACGTGTCACTTTCCTCTCCAACTTTCACCCTCACACGAAACCGCCCAGGGACTGTACTATTTCCCGTTGTCCCTAGTCTTTTCGCTTCCAAAAGCCGTTAATACCGCCACCTATGCTTCTTACGTTTCAACTGCAACTCCAATACATAAATAAATGAATTAATTAATAACACATATATATATATATATATATATATATGTATATGACCCATAAATAAATAAATTATAATTCTTATGTCTTTTTCATTTTTTAATGATGACTAAATACGATAGTAAATGTCCATAAAAAAATATCTTCTAAAATTTTAAAAAGAAAATGCATGTCTTAAAAGTCAACCAAACTATCTTTTTCTTAAAATAAAAAGAAAGTTCAAATATTTTCAATAACATCTGACTCAATAACTTTTTCAAGGTCCATGCAAAATAATTTAAGGTACTTTCAAAAAATAGTTTTAGTTTTTTAAAATGTAAAACATAGAAGAAATATATATATATATATATATATATATATATATATTAATGATTGAGTCAAATTTTCCAAATATGGAGATTAAGATCCAAGAGAGAAAAAAAAAAAGACCACTTATATATTCTCTATGATATTTGTTAAGTTGAATAAATTACTGCATAAAATAAATTTTTCATTTTAAACATATACCACAGTTGAATATCAAAGACTTAAATTTTAAAACAGCTAAAGTTAGAAAAATTTCATTATAATTGAACTGATTGGTATACTTGATGGTTTGAGACACTTTTAGGTCGATTGATTTGATATAAAGAATTTATTATTATTTTTTCTGGATGCAAATTATCAGATATTTATTGACCATTTATTCTTACAATAAATATTTGGATATTATCAATATGATCAATAATATAGTTGACTTTGATTCCCAACATCGTGATAATCAATTCAGGCTCAAGGAACAATGATTCATATTATTTATTTTTCATGTCTAGTTTAGCTCTGGATCCTGCTCATTAAGCTATTTCTTTTCAACTAAGAAAAACAATCATTAACTGATAATAGATAATGCTTCTACCAAGAACATATATTCATATATATATATTCATATCAATCTATCTGGCAAAATCCTTAATTGATACTTTGAAAAGTTATGGATTCTTTTATGAGAATAATAAAGCAGTTGAAGCTGAAGATGAAGGGAAAGAGTGGGAGAGAGGTCACCTTCTTGGTTTTGCTTCAACATTCCAACTCTGAGCAGCAAGTACAACTCTTACACATCATAATGCTTAATATTATGTACAAAAACTCAATAATTCCAACTCAATTCCCATTTTGCCCTTCACATGTCCTCAAAATTGCATTACCTGACACCCCTCTTGTTCCACACCCCACATGCACATATATAAATGCATGCCAATACAAATGATACAGCTATGTTGACCCATATCTCTTCATCTGTACATAGCATAACACCCATACAAGGGAGTTTGGAAAATTTTGGCTTATATTCTTTGAAGAGTGCCAAAGGTAACAGTAACACAGACACCATTTTCATTGTCTGGATTGTGCTGAATTGCTTTGGTTCTGTATTTAATGCCTTACATCACACATGACACACCCTTTTGTTGTTTGTATGTTCTCCTCAATGAGAAGTTTGGTGTTCAATTTTCATTTCTTTCTGGTATTTGCAGCAAAAGTGTTTGATTTTTTATTGTGTTCGTTCTTTCACATTACTTTTTGTTGTACCGATTTTGATCATTTACATTGATGGAATCTCAGAAAACGTTTTCTGTGCTGTGTTGTGAATTTTGAAGTGATGTGCATATGTAGCATCTGGGAAGAAGCAATGGCACGCAATCAACCAGATGGAATATAATTAGATGCTTTTGGCTTTTCTTTATTCTCTTTTTGGTTTGCTGTAATGGTTTATAAAGTTTGATTCATTTCCCTTTTACTTTTGGTTCTTTTTTCTGTTTCTGCTAAGATAGGAGCATTCTTTTTACTGAAATATTATTGGCACCCGTGAAATCATCATTGGCTTTGGGGTCTGCACCTGAAAAGTGAAAATTGGCTGTTGATTTTGTACGAGACCCCAAACGTTGTTGCATTGCAAACTCTGATTTTTTGTATTCCTGTTTTCAACAATTTCTAACTTCCTTCTTTTTTGGCTTTTTGATTTTAGGCGAGGTGCTGATTATTGTGTTCGTTCAATGCCTGGTTTCGCAATGGATGAATTCAATGTAAATAGTGCAGCAGAGGAACCTAGTGGGAGTTATACTCCCCGTAAGGATAACTTTGCTCAACAAGCATCACCAAGGAGTACGCTGAGTCCAAGAAGCATTCAGAGTGATTCAATTGATTTGGCTATTGATGGGGTGGTGGATACCTCAATTGAGCAATTGTATCATAATGTGTGTGAAATGAGGAGCTCTGATCACTCACCCTCCAGGGCCAGTTTCTACTCCTATGACGGTGAGTCTAGGATTGACTCAGAACTGGGCCATCTAGTGGGAGATATTGTGGATTTGGAGATTACAAAGGAGGTGGTGGTTACAGAGAACAAAGAGGATTTCAATGGCAATGCTAATGCTAGTGGCTCAACACCTGAGAAAGATGTTGTGTCACGTGGCAAGGAACCTTCAAATAAGGATAATAACAGCCAATCTTCTCCAACCACCAGGGTCATTGAAGGATCATCCAAGCCAACACCAAGGAGGAATGAAAAGGGTGTCAGAAAAGCAAATGGTGCTTACCACATCAGGAAGCATAGGAGGAACCTTGGTATGAAGGAGATTGAGGAGCGTATTGCTGCAGGGTTAGACAATCCTGACTTGGGACCATTTTTGCTCAAGCAAACAAGAGACATGATCTCCTCAGGTGAGAATCCACGAAAAGCTCGCGATTTGGCTCTTAGAGCTTTGAAATCATTCGAGATTTGTACAGATGGGAAACCAAGTTTAGATATGGTCATGTGCCTGCATGTCTTGGCAACAATATACTGTAATCTAGGACAGTACGATCAGGCCATTCCAATTCTTGAGCGTTCCATTGATATTCCTGTGTTGGAAGATGGCCAAGATCATGCACTGGCTAAGTTTGCAGGGTGCATGCAATTGGGTGACACGTATGCAATGATGGGTCAGATTGAGAATTCTCTGCTGTTTTACACAGCAGGTCTTGAGATTCAAGGTCAGGTCTTGGGAGAAACAGACCCAAGATTCGGTGAGACGTGCCGGTATGTGGCTGAGGCACATGTTCAGGCACTGCAGTTTGATGATGCTGAGAAGCTGTGTCAAATGGCTCTTGATATTCACAGGGGAAATGGGGCTCCTGCTTCTATTGAGGAAGCAGCAGATAGGAGACTGATGGGGCTTATCTGTGACTCAAAGGGTGATTATGAAGCTGCTCTAGAGCATTATGTTTTGGCAAGCATGGCCATGGCTGCAAATGACCATGAAGCAGATGTGGCTTCAGTGGATTGCAGCATTGGTGATGCCTATTTGGCATTGGCTCGCTATGATGAGGCAGTGTTTTCTTATCAGAAAGCACTCACTGTGTTCAAATCAACCAAAGGAGAGAATCATCCAACAGTTGCTTCAGTCTATGTTAGATTGGCTGATCTTTACAACAAGATAGGGAAGTTCAAGGAGGCTAAGTCTTACTGTGAAAATGCACTCAGAATTTTTGGGAAGATCAAGCCCGGGGTCTCCTCAGAAGAGATTGCTAGTGGTCTGATAGATGTTGCTGCCATCTATCAATCCATGAATGATTTGGAAAAGGGGCTGAAGTTACTCAAAAAGGCCTTGAAGATCTATACCAATGCTCCTGGTCAACAAAGCACAGTTGCAGGAATCGAGGCCCAAATGGGGGTTATGTATTACATGCTGGGGAACTTTTCTGACTCTTACAACATCTTCAAAAGCGCCATTGCCAAATTTCGTGCCACCGGAGAGAAGAAAACTGCTTTGTTTGGGATTGCTTTGAACCAAATGGGACTAGCCTGTGTGCAGTGTTATGCTATAAATGAAGCAGCAGATCTGTTTGAAGAGTCCAGGACTATATTGGAAAAAGAGTATGGTCCATATCATCCAGACACCTTAGGAGTCTGTAGCAATCTAGCAGGAACCTACGATGCTATGGGAAGGTAACATATTCACTCTCTATTGGTCTTCTTGTTCTGATTTGAAGAAAGTTTAATTTTTATGCTTTGTCAGTGTAAATCATAATGCCTTGTTAGTTTAAAATATTTTACACTACCAATTAATCAGAAGTAATCGTTTGCATGATTTTTAAGGTGGTTATTCCACAAACTTACCATATATGACAGTTTGTGATTGGATATCTTCTCCTCTGTTTCTTACTTCTTGCATTGCAAGAAGATTTATTGCTAACATTTCTTGTTCACTTTGTGATGTTTTGCAGAGTGGATGATGCCATTGAAATTTTGGAGTATGTTGTCGGCATGAGAGAAGAGAAGCTTGGAACAGCAAACCCTGACGTGGATGATGAGAAACGTAGGTTGGAAGAGTTGTTGAAAGAAGCAGGCAGGGCCAGGAACAGGAGATCAAGAAGATCATTGGAAACCCTTCTTGACAGCAACTCTCAGCTCATGAAAATCAATGGCATCAAGGTCCTATAAACATGTCACTGTATATAAAATACATTTGCTCATTTTGATCATTGTTTTCTAATTTTCCCAGGAAACAATAACAAAGTGGAAGTAGGTTCCACTGTCCAATTGTTTGTTACCAAAGGATGTTCACAGAAGTTACTTCATATATGCTATTTTCTATAGTGAAAAGGAGAAATTTCGGTCATTCATAATTTTCCTTGTGTAATTGAATTCATAAATGGTGGTAATTCAAAATTCCATTATACAAATGTATGTTGAAACTCAATTTTCACTGCTGCTGCTGCTACTGCTACATCAAACGTCCCATTAGAAAATTCAGTTGCTTCTAACCACGTTTTAGATTCAATGCAACCATATTTTTAAGTTCCGATGTTACAGTCAAGGGTCTTATGAACGTGACAAGCATGAATATGACACTGCAGACAGCAGAACCGTTGTTGTAGGTGACATCATACATCAAAATCTTATGCTTACATTGCAATGCACGTCTCGACCTGTTTTTAGGATTTATAGATCATTCTGATATTATCTAACGATAAATGTTTTCTGAGAAATTAATTGGGCTTTAGATCAGATAATTGTACTGTTATCTGAACTTTTAACTTTAAAAATCCTTAAATGATTTGTTAAACGGTGACTAAGGATGGTATTGTTTTCATGGCAGTATTGTAGTAGTTGATGGAGTAACTCTCACGTTTAGGTAACATACACATTAATTGTTTACCTGTTATATCACATCACTACTTTTGTAACATTGTTAACGCTAATTTAAGGAATCAAATATTGTAAATAAAAGGCTTAATCCAGGGATGGTCCCCACTTTGGAGGTAGTATAACAACTTGGTCTCCAATTTTAAAAAGGTTTCAATTTCGTTCCCAAAATAAAGTCCTTCTTTTTTATGCCGTTTAAATATTAATGTTAACTAATTTGGCATACTTTTGTGACAATTTATGCAGATATCACACAAGGATTTTCTAATATGGAAATTTGGGACAGTAAGAAAATAAAAAAATGAAACTTTGAGAGGTCAGCAAGACAATCAGAGAGCTTGACTAAGTACATGAAGAACTAAAACAGCTTAGCAAGACATCTAGAGAACTCGACTAAGTGCATGGAAAACTAAAATAGCTCGTATGTATACAGAGAGCTTTGTAAAATATATGGAGAAGTCAGATAGTTCGGCAAAAAATCCCTAGAGCTCGGTAAGGTGCATCAAGAAGTCAGATAGCTTGATGAAAAGTCTGTCAGATTGGTAAGATGCATGGAGAATCTGAATAGCTTGGTCTGACATGCCGAGCTCTCCGAATGTCTGATCGAGCTATCTAACTTCTCCATACACTTCTCCGGATGTATTCTTGAACTATTTGAGTTCTCTGTACACTTAGCCATGCTATATGGATGTCTGGTCGAGCTATCTAACTTCTCCATGCACTTTACCAAGCTCTTTGTATGTCTTCCCAAGCTATGTAACTTCTCCATGTACTTTACCGAGCTCTTCGAATGTCTTGTCGAGCTATTTGAGTTCTCTATGTCCTTAACTTAGCTATCCAGATGTATTGCCGAGATGTTTGAGTTTTCATGCTCTTAGATGAAGTGTTCGGATGTACTGTGAACCTCTCCATCTCTCTATCATACAATCACAAATTTTGACACACATTGTCCTTTGCCATATCACTACACTCTTAGCACCGTTTCTGAAAAATTAACAACAGAGACTTGATTGATGCACATTAATAAATTCGGCGATGAAATTGAAATTTTTCTAAAATTGGGAATCAAATTGATACCGTGTCTAAAGACCATTTAAGTAATTAAGCCTAAATAAAATTAAGTAAATAAAATTAAGTAGATGTTACTGAAGCAGGATTATCTGTTTTTGACGTTGGAGTAGAGTCAAATGTGACCTTTGGTGTTGAAGAGATGACTGGTGGTGGAGAAGGAGAGGGAGCAAATGCTTAAGAAGAACAGTGACTGAGGGATAACCTGCATGAGAGTTTTAATTTCCTGACATAATACTAAAGACATTTATTCTTAAAGTATATGCGAGTTCAAACTCAAATTCTTATTACCAACATCTCATTGGTTGAGTCTTAGATAATATAATATTCATTACGCTTAAATAATTTTTATTCTTTGAAATATAATCATGTTCAAATATATTAAAACAAAATTTTCCATAAACACCTCTGAATATATCTACATCATGGGCCACACTGTATTTATATTTGTCACATTAGATATATTTCAACAAGTTTTTTATTTCAACGAGTATTTAAAGGACAGTTCTTTAATACATATATATCACTAGTAACTTAGTGAAATGAGGAATCAGTTGGATCAAAAAGGCTTTTTGGACTGAACTGTATAAGGGACATGCACTGCACTAAAATCCAAATATATTGGTTGACTGAACAACAAATTATCTCTTCCATATTCCAATCCTTTAGACCTATGGACATTTTCTGGTAGTTGAGCCGTTGCAGTGTGATTTTACATGAAACTAAGCTACACTAGCTTTTTCCACAACATAAATTAGGCAATGTTACATTACATATGTGAATTCCATCGCAATTGCTCTTACACATATTCTATGTTTATTGAAATAACAATGTGAAGAGTGAAGCCCCCAATAATGTATGGTTCTCTATCTAAATATGAGTAGCTAGCTAGTAACAGATGAACATGCTCAGAAACATGCTTGCCCAATTGGAATTGGTGGGTCAGAGAAGGCTCCATAGAGAATTCTCTTAGCAACCCATTGATTTGCTGCCTGAGAGTAGTGTATGCCATCCCAACTAACATGTTGAGAAGGATTTTTGCATGGATTGCCATACACTGTTCCATTTACTATGGCTTTCTTCCCACAGTTTATGTGGTAGCCATAGTAACTGCCACAACAGAACTCCAATGGACTCATAAAACCTGTCATAAATCAAGCATAGAAGTTAATTGAACAATGATAAGTGGAGAATAAAAGGCTAAAATACATGTTGAATCTCTCAACTTCTCCTTTCAATTTGTTTGAAATGTTTTATTTTAGTTCCATAAAATGTTTATGTTAAACCAAATTAGTTTTTCTATCAGTTTTTGCAGTAACATTATATTGGACTAATGTGACAGACGGATACATAGTGACACATCTCTCACAGGTTGGCGTATGTCACCTGGTTGACCAAGTTTGATCTAAAAGAAACATTTTAAGAACTATAGTGAAAATTTCTAAAAGAAACCAAATTGAAATAAAAAAAATAAGATCATGATCCTAAATATATTTAACATTGTATTTCCCTAAATTATGTGTGACTTTGAAGACTTAAATAGTACCTTGGCTCCTTGCATTGCTGATTAGTTCATATTTAGCAGTGTAAACATCAACATACGTAAATTTGGCAAGTGGGAACTTTTTCCTTAGCTGAAACACTTGGTTCTTGAGCTTCCTATTAAATTCCTGAGCAAGTTCATTATGAGGTTTCACACAGCCATTTGCATCTATGTTACCTTTCTTGGGCTCATAATAAATGTAACTGTAGGGCAAGCATCCAATTGGACCAGTGTTATGAATCCAGAACACTCTTGCCCCTTCATTGTATAGTTGCTGAAATGTTGCAATTACAAGTGTTAGTTCAAGAACCAACTTTTATTGATCTATTATATCTGATAATGTCACCAATTCTTTGGGGACTGCTTACCTGCACTGCTTGGAAGAACTGGCTCAAAATGTCAGGAATTGACTTAATAACTTGTTCCTGTGAAGTGTGCTGAAGACCAAAGGCAAGATCATTTTGTCCAATATCAAAGGTGTATAGGGCCTTGTAGAAGTCCTCTGGCCTTGGAAGACTACTTTTGAAAGGTGGCTCTATCCCTGGAAACATCACACGGATTCAAGTTTCAATGTCATCATTCGTTAAGATGCAATCAGAAACATTAAGATGAATGTGTGGCTACACTAGAAAGGATAGACTATAAAAAGGATTGAACATTAAGAAATACTGTTAAGACACCAACTGAAGAAAATGTCAAAAAATCGGTTAAGATATATAGTTTCAATTTGTGCAGAATAAGGTTTCTGAAAGCACTAGTGAGGAAAATAGATTGTATGGTTTATGGTATGCGAAGAGAGGAACAATAAGACCCATTGGAGGAGATATTTAATAAAGATTTCTTAGTAAACAATATCTCTAAAGATATAGTCGTCAACTTAGATTGATGATGTTTTGTAATCCATGTGAAATAAGGTTTTTGTTGGTGTGTTAAATTCTGACTATGCTTCATAATGTTGAACTTGGAAACAATATATATGGACATTCGTCGAGCATGGTGACAAAATCACATAAAAATGAAAGAAAATTCAGAGTGAAAAGAAACAAACTGTTGTCAGAAAGCTGATTGAAGAGAATGTTGGTGCGTGACTTGAACTGTAGAAACTGATCTACTTGAAGGCCAAGAGGGAATGGACTATAACCACCAGGCCGAATGGAGGAGCCTCCAACAGCAAAGTTTGCACCATGTCTGTAATTTGATCCAACTGAGTCCAAATATGCACTCAGGTATGGCAGCTTCAACTCTTCAGCTACATATATCCCAACAAAAAAGAGATGCACATAAGAAATGCAGAACTTGCATAGTCCAATAAATGAGTAGCCAATAGGAATAGAATGATCTCATCAAAGATGAGTGAAAAGGATCACTATTCAATTCATACATACTAAATAGAAAGCACATAAAAGTAAGAGTATGTTAGTACAAAGCTAAAAATATAAAACTGACACTTCTGTCATACATTTTTGGGACACTATCACTTGTAGGAAACATTTCCAACAAAATGGTAAGCACTCTTCAACTGTGTATGTGTGTTTGTATCAAACAAGACTTAAATATATCATCCATTAAGGTTGTGAATATGTGAGTGAAAATATAATTTATAGACTATGCTTTGCTTACTTATGTAATCTATGATGAGACGGCCATCAGAAGCCCTTCCTGAGAGGCTTCCAAAGAAGCTTATGCCATTGGGAGGCTTCACCCCAGTGAATGCTGCAGAAACAGCTCCTGTGTCTGAATTTGAGTCTCCAAAGTTGTAAATTGCTGGGAACCAACATCTGCTGAAGTTTGAGGCTTTCCCAAATGAGAGTTGAATCAATGCACATACCACACAAAGATTGAACCACCCAATTGCATAAATCAGATTCCTACAGTTCATGGTTGTGCTGTGGTAACAAACTCTGAGTTTTTTTCAGAAAAAATGGTCCTTTTCAACTCAATAAATAGGATCATGAAGAACCCTTTTCAGACTCCAGTGAGGCAATGACTATTCATGCTAACTCTTAACAAGAGAGATTTATATCACCGACAATATTTTCTAAATATTGTTATTTGCTCATAAGTTTGTGACGTGACAGTAAGTATATGCAGGCTCATACTGTAAAACATTCAATAAATTTATCATAGCAGTTTTTCTATAACTATAACAAGATTATCAACTTTATTAATAACTAATTGTCATTAAAAAATTGCTCAATACTTTCTAATTTTTTATCATCTTTTATACAGTTGATTTTATGTTGTAGTTTATAGTTGGATAACAGAGTAAATTATTGGTTTAAGTAAGTTCTGTGATCCATCGATTTTCAGTTTAAAGAAAATCTGTATTGAAGTGTTCAAACTAAAAATCGGTTTGTGAGAATTCTTCCTGTTTTATGATTGCTGAAATGAAAAGAAAATCCACAAGCTATATATATATATATATATATATATATATATATATATATATATATATATNTATATATATATATATATATATGTATGTATGTGTGTGTAATCAGCTTAGAAGTATCTTCAATACACTTCTTACTTCCTGTGATATGTGTCAAAATGAATGATTTTTTTAAGTGTCATCATTCCAAGTTTATGATACAGATTTAAGATTGAATTATTAATTTTTTGGTCTATCCATTTTATATTCTTTTGACTTTTTAAAAATCGAAACTTAAAATAATTTAAATATCTTTTTTTCTTTTTCCGTCCTTAAAATATTTTATAAAAATTCCATGTGTAAAAAATTAAAACTTTTATAGTTTTCCCATACATAAAGACGAAATTTATTTTTAATACTGTTGGCTGAAATTTAAAATAATTATAAACATCAAATAAATAATTGAAAGTAATTATTAATTCTTGTAAATTAGTGTCTTGAGGCATACTTTACTGTTAACTTGCGTTTCTTTAGTGAGAAGTATGACCAAATTGATTCACAACTTGAGAGTGAAGGATAAGTATCAATGATTGAAGGTGACGTGTCAGACAGCAGCATCAAGGTGCTCAGAGATTCTGTGCATCAGTTCATAGGAGAACTGGGCCAGGAATTCATTGCCACACACCATGTCATCAAGTTATTCATTCCACCTCTCATTCTCATCATATAAAAATTAATTAATATATCTTTTTTAGAATATATTTTTAACTAAATAATCCAAAATATTTAAATAAGATTTAATTACCTGGATAGTCTCAGTTTAAAATATTATTAATGGCTTTCTATAATTGAGAGACAAGGTTGCTAAATGTTGGGTTTGAAAAATATTTTTTTCTTTCTTTTTTTATAATATGGTTTGGAGCATAGTGGAATGCAATGTATATGTAGTGAATTAGGTTAATTATGTGGTTTGGCCATTCATACATTTCCTATTTTAGTGTATATGATTTCAATTAATGTGAATTTTGTGCAAAGTTTATAGAGAAGACCCTTCAATCTTTCTTAGTTACTTTTATTTCTTAGTTAGGAGAATTTTTTTCATAGCACTCCTCATTCTTGGAACACTTAAATTGTTATTAAAGATAATTTTTGTTCTTAGTATTTAATGTGTTAAATAATATATAGTTAAAATAGAGTTTGGTTATGATTTTTATATATTTATATTTATGTGTATATTAACTTTAACTTTAATTTAATATATTTTTTGAAAACATATTTATTTATATAATTGAGTTTATTTAACTTTGTTTAATAATGATAATTTAATAAATAACAAAAAGTTATATCCGTAACTTTGTGCATATATACTTTTGTTAGGTTGAAATTAACATACTACTAGATTAATTTATCTTATTATACAATTTAAATTGCTTTTAAATCAATTATTCCTATTAAAAAGCTTTATGAATAAAAATTTCTCTTAACAAAACTTTTGGAACTCATGCTTTCTCGTGATTTTTTTCTTAAAAAACATGTTGAATTTAATTTAATCTTATAAAGCCAACTTAGAAAAAAACGAAAATTTTCAGATATTATAAATTCAATCATTAGTAACTTTTCCAAAATTTTCATTTACATGTTTAATTAAACGAAGTTAATTATATTAATTATTATATTATACATTTCTTTTCCCATTTGTTAAATTTAATCTTTTCTTTTATAAATAAATCATGATTAATGAATACCTTTATAGTCAATATAATAGTAATTCTCTTCTGTTTATTATAACCTATTCAATAATAACTTTAACACAAGTTTCCTTTAATTATTAATATAAAAATGGTTCTGTGGTACCATGGTGGTGATCCTTTTAAACATTAATGTGGTGACACTCTTTAATTCGATAGTGAAATTAAGATAATAAAAACAGTAAAATTAGTAATATGTCAAATTATTTGCTTTCGTGACTAATATTCTAAGAGACAAATCATTATATGTATAAAAATTCGTATGCAAAATAGAGTATTCTTTGAATGCTAGGCTTATAAGTTAGATTCGTAATTAATAAATTGACTTATAAAATTTTTACATCTCCATTCATAATTTTGAACATCCTCTTCTTCTATAAATAAACTGTACCTTATAATTAGTCACAATTAATATTATTGAAGTTCAATTTGTTTAACTATTCTAATAATGTAATTTATATTTATAATAGTAATAATATTAATAATACTATTTTTGTCATTATTAAAATAAAAGTAATACTTAATATTAATTTTATTATTATAGTCAAATAATCTAAAATAAAAAATCTAATTAGATCATTTTAAAAAATTAAAAAACTAAGTCGAACCAAATAAAAATTAGAGAGTTAATTAAATTTTTATAAAAATTAGAGAACCAAAATAAGATTTTAGTCATTTATATTTATAAAACATTTCATCACTTCTTCTAAATCCATCTCAATGAACATAATTAGAACCTCTAACTTTACTTTATCTAAATTTTAAGTTATCATATATCAATAAACCAAATATTCCATGACTTATCACCTTTAATCTTCAACTTACCACATTAATCACAAAATGTTGGCTGGGGAGGTTGATTGCTTGCTATTAGCACGAATCAGTGAGCAGTCTCTCAACTATTTGTTCAATTTGAGCCAATCCTCTTGGATGATTATATGCATTTGGTTTTCCTATCAAAAATAATATGATGAGTGTGATGTTGAGAACAACTCATGTATGCTTCGTTTTGTGTTAAAATTGAAAGCTCTTTTTCTAAATTCATTTATGTATTAATTTCTAAACTATTATATTATATTAAGACGATTATGTCTAATTATACTTTCTGCGCCCGTGGCCCAGTAGACTTGGTATGTGTCACATTTCAGTTCTTACACATAAGTATGAGTTTTTGTAATAGTTTATTAATATAAAAAATACCTTTCAATATTAACAATAATAATTATTTTTATATATTTAATAGTTTTATAAAAAATCAAAACTTAAAAAATTTAAATATTTTTTTCTTTTTTCAAAAATAAAATCATGATAAAATGTCATTTTTAACTTTTTTTTTATGTATAAAATTAAAACTTTTATAGTTTACCTGTAAAGATGAAATTATTTTTAATGTTGTTGGCTGAAATTTAAAATAATTATAAAGATCAAATAAATAGTTGAACGTAATTATTAATACATAAATAACCTTAATCATTAAATTAACTTATGTTTCTTTAGTGAAAGATTTTGAGCTAAGTTCAAAGAGAAATGGGCCAGGAATGCTCCTTATTTAAATTCATTGCCACACAATATGTTTGTGAACAGTAAGTTATGTATTGCAAGTCTCATTCTCGTGATATAAAAATTAAGGATAGGTAGACACATCTATACTTCTTTAACATGATTTTTATAATAGAAGAGTAAAAAATAATGTATTAAATAAATGTAGAAATGTGTTAAAGTATATTTTCTTAAAAAATTAATTAATATATCTTTTATAACATATTTAGAATTATAACAATTTTTATAATAGAAGAGTAAGAAATTATGTGTCAAAATAAATGTAGAAATGTGTTAAAGTATATTTTCTCGATAATCAATTAATATACCCTTTTTATAATATATTTAGAATGTATTTTGATTAAACAATCCAAAATATTTTAATAATATATAATTTAGGATAAATTTTAGATTATATAATTTGAAATAGGATTAAATATGTTTTAAATTTCTAGAGTATTAAGTGTTTTTTTTCGTCTTTTTTAAATTATGATCCAGTTTCATTTTTCTTATTTTAGAAAAATATAGACTACTTTTGAAAGGTGGCTCTGTCCTGGAAACATCACACCGATTCAAGTTTCAATGTCATCATTCGTTAAGATGCAATAAAAAACATTAAGATGGCTACACTAAAAAACATTAATGGAGGTGAGAGAAATGAGGATCATTTTAGGCCGCGGCCGGTCGTGGCCGTCCGGGCCGTCGTGGCCGCAGCCGTGGGCAGGGCAACAATGCTGTATGATGATGGTGGAGCGCTGAATGAAGAACGTGGAGCGCAAAACATAGTATAGACTGATGATGTAATAGATTCCCAGAACCAAAATGGGTTTATCCTTGCGTTTCAATACAATCTTTTAATTTTCTTTAAATTCTTTGTGTCGGAGCTTCTTGTGATGAGGGTGTGTGTCACCCAATTGCATGCATCCTGCAAACTTAGCCAGTGCATGATCTTTCTTTAGATATATGACAATAAAAAACATTAATGACTATTAAAAAATATAATACTTGTTTCTTTTAATTTGTATTTAGAAGAGTTTCTTATCCTAAATGTCTTTAGGCATTGGTACATATAGAGATTGTACATTTTTATTGTATGTTTGAGCCACTCTATGTCATTTTTTTGTTCGTTTGCGTTTACAAGGGTTTCTTACCCTGTATCAATATGTATCAATTTTCCCTTTTGAATGAAGAATCATGCAAGGGTTTCTTGCCCTGTATCAATTTTCCCTTTTTAATGAAGAATCATGCGATGCAATGGCTTAAAAAGGAGAAAGGGGGCAAGGAACAGTGCAAACGAGTTCAGCTTAAACTTCGAAGAGAACCATTAAAGGAAAAGTATTCTAAAACGTCAGCCGATATCTTTCTTGCAGGTATCATCAGGTAATATGAATTATCTCTTTAACATAAATTATATAGATTAAGTCATAATCGAGTGGTGCTGGTCTGTATGTCTAGTATTAATCACCTCCCAAGGTTTCTTGTGAATGAACAATATGCATGTAGAGAATCATGATAGCACATAAGAACCAAAAATAAGTATTCAGACTTCCTGAGATTTAATTGCAAGTGAGCGATGTGTCTGATTGAAATTGATCCAAATTCACCTAACATCTCTTGCTATAGTTAAACAATGAGTGTAAGTAAGTAGAAATCAGAAAACTGTGTGTGAGAGAGAGAAGACATTCACTTGAGGTTCTTATTTAGCAAAATTTCAATTAGACCTACCTATTTATATGTATTGTGTTGTGACACAATTTGATGCCATCCTGGTACATGGGCTGTTTGTGCAATTGTCGAGAACTCCAAGTACTGTTTACAGTTGAGCTTGGAACAATGATTGTAGGAAGTCTCTTGCTTTCTTCCAGATGAGGAAAATCAACTGTGTAATGCAGTCCTCGGCTCTCATGCCTAGAAAGCGCACTGCTGATCACTAGCTTTGCACAGCAAAAGAGGTTTCTCATCTCACATATCTCAGGGCCTGCCATTGTTGGCTTCCATCCATGCTGAAACAAGCACTCCTCCCATTTAGCCTCCAAGTTACCAATTTTTTGCTTGGCTGTCTCTAGTCTCATGGTGGACCGAACTATTCCTACATAGTTCCACATGATGGCTTGCAATTCTGTCCTTGATTCCTTTGTCATTGGCAAAATCTTGTCAGTGACATTACTTTCCAGAGACAAAGGCATAGCAGGTCTAGGCCACAAGTTTGATGCAGTCATATCAAGACTAGAGCTTTTCATGCAATCAACTGAGGGCTGCACAGCTCTTCTTGCAAAAACCAGTGCCTCAAGCAATGAGTTGCTAGCAAGCCTGTTTGCTCCATGCAAACCTGTGCATGCTACCTCACCTGCTACATACAGACCTTTCACATTGGTCTCTCCTTGGAGACCAGCTTGAACTCCTCCACACATGTAATGAGCAGCCGGAACTACTGGGATTGGATGGCGAGTTATGTCCAAACCATGCAGGAGACACGTAGAAGAAATGTTGGGAAAATGGGAGAGAATTTCCTCCTTGGGCTTGTGACTTATGTCAAGAAGAACATACTTCTCACCCCGCTTTTTCAGTTGGTCATCTATGCTTCTGGCCACAACATCCCTTGGAGCAAGCTCTGCCCTCTCATCATAAAAGGGCATGAATCTTTCCATGTCTAAATTGTAAAGGATGCCTCCATCACCTCTGACAGCTTCGGATATCAGAAATGCTTTTTCCCTAAGCTTGGTTAGTTTAATAGGAAGCCCTTCATCAGCTAAGGCAGTTGGATGGAACTGCACAAACCTGTGGAATTGTGATTTTGGAAAAACAGTGTCACAAGAATGAAAAGGATATATAAAGATGATAAGCTCCATCGCACACACACGGCCAGATAATTTGCAGCTTATAATAGAATACATCACATATTAACTTCAAAGCATTGTTAACTATATTGCTTATTTTCATTCATTTAAAAGAGTAGTTCAGTGATACAGAAAGATGCCCCAAGTGGGCTCTAGAAATCCAGAGCAATTATCTAAATGATGTTTTTCACAGGAGACAATTATGTTGTTCATATAACTCTCATTGAGCAGTAACTACATTGATTATTATTATGAAAGCCCTCATATCATCAAAATTACACTAAGACTTGTCATAGATATCCTTAACCTGTGGCACATTCTGTTTATTTCCTATTATTGGTGCCAGATATTCATTAAACAGTAAATAATCACAGTTTTGAAATAGTTTACTCACTCCATGTTGGATATCACAGCTTGAGCTCGGTGTGCCATAGCAATCCCATCTCCAGTTGCTACCTGTGATTAGAAAAAGTAAATCAAATTAACATGCAAATAAGACTATCATAATGCAGGTTATAGAGTAAACAGGGCAACACATATGGGGCACAAAAATAAGATGATTCATTACAATACTATGAACACTAAGAACAGATACTTTAAAACACGGCACTTTTAATTTTAAGTATACTCTACTATTGCACATTGATCTCTATTTATACCTTAATCATTCATTATAAAATTATACTGTATCATCCAAGTAAGTTGATGACATTATGAAAGAGTTAGTAACTAAATAAGGAGTCCTTTACTTTCAATTCTTTTTACTTCGGAGTACTCTTTCATAATAATAATTGGTTTAGCTATTAGAATAAAACAGCATTATGAACTCACGTTAAATAGTTAAATTTTCACCATGATTGTTTTCTTAGATACTTAAAATAGAAAATGAACCAATCAGTAAATAGTATAATAGAAGAGATAATTCAATTCCTTAAAAGAGAGGACTACCAGGGGATTTGTAGTTTTGGGATAAATATGCCCAGCTCCACCAGATGCAAGTAAGGTCACCTTTGAAAGAAATCTTATCACCTAGAAGCTAAAAAAATGAAATTTCAGAAAACATATTCATTGATGGCAGCTATTTTCTTCTCAAAAGATGACAGATAACTGCTGTTCCCACCTCTAGGGTTTTAGTATTCAGTGTGTCAACACCAAGACAATTTATATCAGATCCATCCTGCAGCAACAGTGGAATGATTTGGTGAGAGAAGACATCAAATCATTCAAATTGCTCTAAATATCAATTTTGGGTGTGAAAATTTCAAAAGAACAAAAACCCTCAAACTTTAAATTTTCAAAATGCCAGCACATCTGTCCACTAGCAACCCCGTGAATGATACAAAACATTTAATATAAGGAAGAGTAATATAATTCCAGAAATAACAAACCTGACAAGTAAGAAGATCAATAGCAAAATGGTGTTCAAACACAAAAATATTAGGATTGTTGATAACTGCCTTCAGTAGAGCACGTTCAATCTCCTTTCCAGTCATATCAGCAGCATGAACAATTCTATGATGTGAATGGCCTCCCTCCCTCATTAGATGCAAGTTACCATCTTCCCCATAGTCAAATGATGCACCCATAGCAATTAATTCTCTTACTCTTTCAGGTCCTTCAGTACAGACAACCTAGAAGAAAAAATCAAAGTTAATAAATTGTTCAATACAGTAGTCATAGAACAGTAATTCATTATTGAACAGTAAGTCATAGAATCAAAGTTAATAAATGATTTATGATCTTAGTAGGACCAGAACATACTCGGACGCTTTCCTCGTCACAAAGATATGCCCCAGCCACAATGGTGTCCTTCATGTGACTCTCCACAGAATCTGAAGGGCATAGCACAGCACTAATACCACCTTGAGCATAATTAGTATTGCATTCATGAGACTCAGCCTTGGTTATCACTGCAACAGATCCATATTTTGCAACTTCAAGCGCATAGCAAAGGCCAGCAATCCCGCTCCCAATAACGGAAAAGTCAAAGCACCGTGTTGGACCATCTACCTTGCAAGAGGAAATGACTTTGAAGAGTTTCTGATTCTTTTGAAATGGAGGTGCAGAAAATGCACATCTGTGGGTCTGAGGGACCTTGGATACTGCTTTAGACCTAAAATTTTGCACCCAAAACAATGGAAAATCATTAATTCGGCTAAGAATGAAGCAGAAAGTGAACAACCACTTCCATGGAGTCTTTAGGAGCAAATTTACAGAAGCTTCTTCAAAACACTTAAGTATAAATAGCTAATCAATGAATAATACTACTATAACTTTTCTCTTTGCAGACAGATAGGTTTCTAGCCAGCTCCCGCAACTTTTGGCCTCAAACATTTAAGTAAATAATGTGAAAGTGCTACAAAGTACAGAACTAGATGATATGATCTTGTCCAACCAGGTAAATTTTCATCAAAAGCAAAATTAGACTCTGTCAAATAAAATAGGTGTTTCTGTTTAGGCATTCAATCAAACCAAGATACAGAACACTTCTAATATGATTCGTGAATCAAAATCTTCTGAACGTACCTTGGGAAAAACAATAAGTAAACACTATAATTGCAACAAAAATTATACGATGTCATGCAAACAAATAAAACTTCACCCAACAATTAGCACTGAGAAGCAAACAGGAACAGCATTTTAGACTTCAAAAATTATTAATACAAATCCTGGATTGAAATCTTTACCATGAAAGATCTTTCTGTAAGAATCTCGCGATTGGCGCATCAGAAGCTAAAGCAGTCTTTCTGCAACTGTTTCCCTTGCAGTTTGTCACTCTAAATTGCAGCGTGCCACTTCCAGCAGGTATACAAGTGGCCATTGCAATACAAGTAAGCGACTGCATATGAAAAGCAGAAAGATATAAAATTGAAGAAAACTACAAACAAGAAGTCTTCACTCTTCACTTTAGGCGTTATACACATTTGCCGCAGCAATCAGTAACAAATGATCACTTTCCTTTGAGAGAGGAAAATGTGATCAGAAGAAACCATTAAGAATAGTTGCTAAAAAAACATTGACACTACACAACAAAGTTAACAAAGGATAAAGCACCACACTCTTTAACATTCTAGCTCAATGTAAACACTGATCACGCTCAAATCTAGAAATGCTTACTAACAACCATGAGCTATACATGCAAAACCAAATTCTAAGCTTAGCACATGCAAACTCTTACATAATAATAAACGCTTGAAAATAAGGTAAAATACGGAAAATCTACTCAAAATACAAACTAAAAATCCCCTCTTTCTTTCCCTCATCCTAGACGGTGGGACTCAGAAAAATTGAAATATGATACAAAAGTTCCAACAGAGTAAGAAAAATTCAGATTTCAGAAACAACAAAGAACAAATTTTTCATACAAGGTTGGAGGGCGAGGCTAAAAGAGAGAAATGGGTTAGCAGCATATAAAAAATCAAGTGATGCCCACCTAAAGATCACACAGAAAAACACAACCTTTTGGTTAAGAAATTGTTTATTTGACAACAAGACAAGAGGATGAAAAGCAAAGATAACACAGCAGCTAGTGATCACGTTTTCGTGATGATAGTGAAATTTAACGGTTAACTTGGAGACGTAGCATATCAGTGTACCTTGTTAGAGTCAGAAGAAAACAAGAAAAGTACAATATCGGTCGCGTTGCTTTGCAGAAAATGCGAAAATAATATATACACAAAAACAAAACCCAAGCTACTTCTAGAATTTGAGCTTGTTCCTTGACTCAAAGAAAAACATAGAATAAAGGGATCTTCACTTTGTGGTCCTTTTCTGTTTATTGTAACTTTTCTATTTTCTATTCATTAAATTCCATGTAGACATTATTGAATAAATTATAGAATTTCTTTAAGTTTCTTTCTCTTTGGATTAACTTGATGAGTTCATTAAATTGAAATGTGTTTATCTTCTAAAATGTTAAAAAATCGAATGTTATTAAGTAATTTGCATTAGTTATACATAGAATATAAGTTATAATATGATGCCAAACAATTCTTATAATAAAAGATGTAACAAATAAAAAAGAACAATATAAAAATATTTCAAATAAATTGAGAGCCAATAGAATAATAAAAGTTCAAATTAAATATAAATAAATATTATGTTGGACTTAAACCAAAATTTAATAATTTATTGGATAACCTTTTTTTCTTTTTAATAATATATTTTATCTCATCATCATCATTATTAATTCATGAATTGTATCGTAGTTTTTCAGAATTTTGTCTTTTATTTAAAATAGGTACAAATTTCGAAGTTGTTATCATAAAATTAATAAATTTATCCATAATTTTGATAGATGATAGTAATTGTTAAATATAGGCTATTTACTTAGTTTATATTTTACTTCTTTTACTATCTTATTCAATAAAATTTTGTGACTAAAAATATTTAATAAAATATTCGATACTCAATTATCTGATAGGTTATAAAAATAAAATAAAAGTGTTAGAAAACAAAAATATTTGAATTGTTTCATTCAAATAAAATTATAAACTTTTTTAATATTATTGGAGTTGGGGAAAAAAACATAGTATAACCCTTTTCAATGAAAAAGTGAGCACTACCCATTAGAATTGGAATTTGGGAGAAAAGGAATTGTATTCGATAGTGAAAGAAGCATTCTTCTTCTTCTTTTTTTCAATGGTGACACTCAAGAACAAGACAAATGGGAGTTGGCAACTTGGCCACCATTTTTGGAACCTCAATCACCATTTATATAAAAAAAAAGTAACCTTCTTTTTGGGTTAAAAATGGTCCTAAACAAGCTTAGGGTTGGAATTAATATTATATTAGAATAACACGTGCTTTATTAAGAAGGTATTATACTTCATAAGAAAAATCATTTTCAACGAAATTGATAGATTTTATATGAATATCCTATTTCGGAGGTGCGATCAAATATATTGTCGTCACCATAATTTCACTCTTTCAATAAATGTATTATTTTACATATTAAAAACATTACTTTGAAGTATAAATTAAGAATAAAATTTAACTACTAAGAAAATATTAAAAAAATATTTTTTTACAAAATATATTTTATAAAAAAAATTATTTAGAAACTAGAGTCTTATTTAGCACTTGTCTAAAAGCATGTTACATCCCATGTCAATCATGTTTCCAAACTAACACTTTCACATGATTGTTTTCTTCCTCCAATGAGGTTTTACTCTCTGTACCCCGCTCTTTCTTCATGCACTCTCCGATATATATGGGGGTGCAGCAATTGGACGAATCCAACTTCACACAAGACTCTTACTTTCTGTATTCCTAGAATTAGTAAGTGTACACCCATATTTTTTACCTTATTCTATTTTAAAGGTGGTTCTTCCTTTCTTCAATATTTACTTTAAAATTATACGTTGATGATATTTTGGTCTTTTTCTCTTTACTAGAGAGTGTAGTATTAATTATGAGGTTCAGGGAGTAAAGGCTTAATCCTAATTTGACCAGTCCAGAAGCCGGTATTTGTTTCACAAAAATACAAAAAAGAACCCGTATGGGGCAACGTGGTAAATGCACATTCGAAGTTGAAACCGTCAGGGTCATTGTAGTCGCGGTGGTGCGAAAATGGCGCGCGCGAACACCTATTCCTATCGAAATCCTTTGTAGAACCTACTTCTTGTTCTTCTAGTTCTTGAGCTTCTTTCAATCCACCATACTCATTCGCTCGGTCCTCGATTTGAAACCAAGAACAACGATGTGGAAGTGGTTGTTCTCGAGAGAATCCAAGCCGCCGCCGCCGGTGGTGCTGGTCCCTCCGCTCTTCGACTTCCCTCCCATCGCCGCGCGTAACCGCATGCTTCACTCCGCCTACGATGTCGCTTTTGGCAAGATCGCCCTCGCCTCGCTCTTCCAAGACTATTTCCACCAGGGCAGGCACTTCACCACGCGACTAATGCTCAAACCAATCGACGATCCTCACGTCGATCTCATAGCCACTGTATCTTCTCCTGGCTTCTCTCTCACCTCTCTTTAGTTTCAGAAACTTGCGCAATATGGAAACTGAAAAGGAAAACTTGTTTATTATCTACTGCTGTGACATGTTTAGGTTACAGGTCCTCTCGATCGTAAGCCCAACGACAGCATCATGGGAGATGCGTTGTTTCGCTGGCAAAGGTTTTCTTCTCTAAATTGTCACAGTCGCAGTTTTGTTGCATTTCTTTATATTGTGGGAAATAGCGGACAGATGTTGTTTCGTGGCGTTCCTTAATATTGTGTATAAATGCAACTGATGTCACTATAATTACTCGTAGATTTCGGATAAGTTTTACTTAGCCTTACAAGATGAAATTGATCCTCTTATAAGATGAAAATTATCCTCATGTATATATATACTTCACTAGAACATAAATGTATATACTTCCTTTGTGTGCTAAGGACTGGACATATGGAGCACAGGACTAATATGTCCAATAAACTTCATTAGATCATATTACGATACTATTTCTGCAAACTTCAAGATGTCTCATCCATGACATAAATGACCAAAAGGAGTGTGTTGGAAGTTTTATATGGATTAATGATAGGTAATTCTCATCTTACGCTTGTTTTGTAGAATTGAAATCTACTTTAAGAGAATTACATTGATGACACTTTAAAAACCTTGCTGTTGTGGTTGAATTGCATTTCTGGGACCATTTTTAAAACTTTGTTTGTTTGGATATTTTTTGTTGTCTTCCTATTCTGCAATCTGTTGAGTAACTTGAATTGTTTGTGGTTTTTGTTGAGTGTGCAGTGATGTTAACGATCCTCATACGTTTATGGACCTTTATGTATCCACATCTGATCCGTAAGTAACTCTAACTTGAACGAATTCTGAGGGTCTGTTTGGGAAATGGAAGTAAAACAAATGTGTTTTTTTTTTCACTTCAAACATGAGACTGAGTGTTTTTAGAATGAAAGGAATAAGAAAATTATTTATAATAAATGACAATACTCAGATTGAGTTGGTTAATTTATTTTTGGCATTGCTGTCCAATGAGAATTGGGGATTTAGCTCTGTAACTAATAGTACACTGAAGGTCGATGCTTAAGGTCAGCATCGGGTACTGAGGTGAAACTTCAATTTTCATTGAAGAATAATATTTAAATTCGTTTAAAGAACTACAACTAGCTTATAATAAAACTTTCAAATAATTCCTTATTCATTTTTGTGAATATGAATACTATATGTAGAAATATAAATTATTCTTCTGGACACTCTCTTATGATTAGGTGAATGAAATATGGATCCCACTAAATAGGGTGTGGGTCAATGTTATTTGGTGGGGGTGAAACGAAATCTAGTAATAGAGCGTGTATTGAAAGTTTTACTAGCATTTACACTTCCTTCTCTTTCCCTGGCGTCCTTGATCCTAAAATGCACAATGCATCTATTTGGAATTATGAATGTTGTGTGGTGTATATATTCAGGATTTTGCAGATGAGATCGTGTGCTTTCTATTCCAAATACGGATTTGGGGCTTTCGGAGTGTTCCCTTTACTGTTGAAGAAAAGGTGTGTTTTTGTTTGATGATGGTGGCAGAAACAGGTGTTAGGTACTTAGGATCTTATTCTAGCATGCACGTCTGACATGGATTGCAATATACAATGTTGACAAAGTTAATCAATTCTACAGAGAAAGCTCCCAAGATTATGGCCTGATGGGGTTGAGATATGGTTCTGGAAATCTATCCTTTGGAGTCACACTTATGCCTTTTGCCTGTAGGTCCCTGGTTTTTGCCAATGACCTTTGACCATATTTAGGGTGCGAATGAATAAGTTTTGAATAAAAGTGCTTGTATGATATGATTCTTTTACATATTCTTTTTTTTTTAATAAGCTACACTTTCTAGCTTCTAAGAACTAATAAAATTGATTTTTTTTTCCTTATTTTTTTCAAAAGCCGACCATCTTCTTATATTTTTCTAAACATGTTTTTAGTTAGGATCTTGTCAACCAGTGCTCTCTATAGACTAATTAAGGTTTCAATAAGAAGCAGTTTTTATAGGAAAGCACGGTAAAAAAACTTTCTACTTTTGACATCCTTAATTAGTTAGACTGGTTAGCATTTGTCTTATTTATTATATATGAATTAAATATATGAGATTTATATATAGGTGGTGCCTTTTCATCTGGCATTTGAAGTTTTAATTGTTTTTCCATGACCGCTAAATGTTACATTTTGTTATATATTTTTGCAAATATTGATTTATGATCACTTGAAGAAACAATAGAAATAAACTTTGCTGTGTTACTGTCATACGTTGCAGTGAAAGACGAATTACCAAAAAGTGCATGGTTGGTAAGCAAGATGGGAAGGGTGACTGCTGGGGTGCAGTTTGAACCGCAAAGTAAGAAGTACACATATTTTATTCCTTTAGAAATATTTCTTTATGTGTTGATTTTTTCTAATTAAAATTACTACACTGGGTTTTTAAATTAATTTTTAATTTTTTGGTTTCTCTATGGCATGTATATTGAACTATGGTTACCTTTCTGGTAGTTAGTGTCATGCTGTTTTGAACTTGATTTTCATTGAATATATTGACCTAAAGATGTTTGCTTTTGTATTTTGTAAGTAAATGATAGGCCAAAGTGGAAAAGTACTATCTTGCATTCACCAGAAAGTTGACATTGTTGCATCAATCATCTAGTCAGTATGTTAATTTATTAATGCTGAGCGTTTGCATTATATTTAGATTTTATAATGGAACCTGCTCAATACCTGAATTATGTGTTTACCTCCAAGTGTATGTGTATTTGCACATGCATGTACAGTTCCAACTACATCCATGAAAGGTGGAGCAATGGACAGAGTGAAAAAGATCTAAGCACTTAGAATTGGTCACAGTAGAGCAACGACAGTTAGGGGCAGTTAGAGTGGTTAGTTAGTTGAAGGGGGTCAATTAGATAAATATGGAGAATTAGGATGGAAGGATTCACTCAAACAATTAGACATTTGTATGAAAAAGAAACTTGCGAAGAAAGATTCTTTCACCTGGTGTTGGATTCAATAAAATTGTTTGCATCTATGCTTTTTCTTTTCTGTCAATTTCTCTTTTTTCTTCCTGCATTTGTAATAGGATTGGAGAACTTCAATTCGTGCTTTATTAAATTTTAGTTTTAGTAATTTGGTTTTTATTGATGAATACAAACAATCCCAAAATCCTGAACTCTAGAAACATATTTATCTAAATTATATTAATTTGAATGCGATAAGGATATGAATACATGCATACTAACCTGTGTTCTTTTTTAGAACGAAATGCCAAGCTTTCAAATTTAACGAACTGGAGTTGTGCTTTGGGCTATGGTGTTGGATCAGGCAGCCCATTGTGTCCATCCTTCAATTTCAACCTCGAGCTTGTCAAAAGCTCTCAGGTTTGTCCACATACATAAAATGGTTATGTTTTGACATTTAATTAATTCTTATGCTAATGTCATTTGATGGTAATATAATAGTGTGACATATTTAAATGGAAAGTTTTGTGACTTGTAAGAAATTGATGTTTAAGAATTTCCCTAGTCATTAGTAACTTAGCATAACTCTTAATTTTTGTCCTAAACCGCTTATATTAAATGCACCTTAGCATTTGTTTGCCCTAACCTATGATTTGTGTAATTCTGATTGATATTTTGAGAAGCATTTGTACTGAAATTTCAAAGTCTAAATAATCTGCAGTTTATTGCCTCATTCTATCAACACATGGTTGTTCAAAGAAGGGTATGTTCTTCTGTCTATGCTCTCTTTCATTCCACTATCTTCTGAGTGGTTCTCTGTTTTCATATTAGTATCTAATTTTTCATTTTTGCAAACATGGTGATGTCTAGATTTATGGAAGTTAGTCGCATCTCTTAAAATTAAATTACGTACTAATGGGTTTTCCTTGGTTTTCTAAGAAAGCTGTACATGTATCTGATCTTTTTAGTGCCATACATGTAATTGATTTTCCCTTTTTCTTTACTAGTTTGCAAGAGTGAACGGTTAGCCTTGGGATACCAACAGTACTTAAGTTTTCTTACGTTTCTGAGTTGAGGTCACTGCATGAAAAGATTTTTGAATCAGAAGCTTCTTTTACTCAAGACCTGGGCCTATTTTTAGTTATATTTTGGATACATTTTCCTTGTGATTAGATACCGTAATGCTTATAGAATTCCATTATTACTTATTTATTCTTGTTAAAATTTACCCTCACTCGAGTTTTCTTTTGGAGTTGTAGTAAACTGGCTGATATAATTTCTTGTTAAATCAATATATTATACTGAAAGTCATAAACATGATTTGAACAGGTGAAGAACCCTCTTGAAGAGAATTCTGTTGTTGGAATTACAAACTACCTTGACTTTGGGTTTGAGTTACTTACAAGGTATTCTTTTTAGCTCTAAACAGATATATTCAAACTTATTGCAGTCGAACCAATGTACAATCTAATTTTCTGTGTCAGTGTTGATGAAGCCATAGCAGCAAACAATATTTCAGACGCCAGCTTTCAAATAGGTGCATCCTGGCAGGCTAATAAAAATTTCTTGCTGAAGGTAGAAAACCTATGCAATGTTAAGCAGATTTATATAGATTATATATGATGCATCTAAGTGGATTATTTCTCATTTTTCAGGCAAAGGTTGGACCTCGTAGCTCATCTATGGCACTTGCATTCAAGTCATGGTGGAAACCTTCCTTCACGCTCAGTATTTCAGGTTCTTGAGTGATTGTTCTACTCAATCTTGCTTCAGTTCTTTATCCTGTTCCTTTCTTTAGTGCTACCGGGACTTGTTTAGCATGTGTGTATTATGAGGCCAACACCTATGTAGTCATGATATGATGATCAAGGGTCAACACCAATATCTAGCATAAAAATTAAGTTTTATATCATGATTCTGCTTTTTTAGTTTTGGTCACCGGAAGTTCTAGTCCTACTTCAGCCCCTGCCCCATGTTAAATTATCAAGTTCGTTAGATGGCCTGTTTCCCACTGCAAGATTTGTTGATGTGGTGTATTATTTTCTGGATGACTAGTGAGTACTACCTCTGTAATATCATTTTTTAGGTATCTGCTTGCTAGGGCTGTGAAAACGAGCAGCTTGACCCAGCTCTAGGACCAACTAAATAAATTTAATAATCCAACCTAACCTATACTTTAAAACAAACCATATATTTTAGCCTCGCCTGATCCTATGTTGGGACCGCCAGGGGCCATTTTGCAAAAAAGATCTGCAAGTCTGATTATATGTGGTAGATTTAATTAAATTTAAATGTAAATGGTATACCAAGATTATAATTAGTATCTCATTTAAGGAATGGAGTTTCTTTCTGCCTTTTTTTTGGGAGAGTAGGTTGGGTGTTGATTCTAAATAAAGTACGATCAATGATCCTGGTACTGGATGATTGAAGTGCTGAGAATGTCTTGTTATTCTGTATGTAGCCACTAGAGATCGTGGTGATGGTAAAATGCAATACGGATTTGGCATCCAAAGTGAGAGCCTCAGAGAAGCCAGGTTCGTTTCATTTATCTTATATGTCTTGATTCAATAAAGTATATGCTTCTATAAAATGAATCCCTACCCCTGCTACTGCATGATAAAATATTATTGTATCATTCAGCTTTACCTTTCTTTTTTATAATGAGCTGGTGGAATAGAGTCAATGTACTCTTTCAAAATTTGTATCTTACACTGGTAAGTTTTCACCTTCGCTTTTGCTTATTTACAGTTATCAAAGAGCTGATCCCAATTTTGTAATGCTCACGCCAAGCAAGGAGCACTTAGCAGAGGGCATTGTCTGGGAAACAGGAAAGCGACCTATGTTTCAATCTGACATAGACGCTGGACATTTTGACGGCTTACCTAAAGAATTACGACCTTTTGATAAAATTTTGTAATATCTTGTTAGCTTTATATTTTTTTTCTACTGCGGCTAAGGGCACCATTCTTATTTATGAGTGGCCAGAGGAATTGCTTTCATGAGAATTAATGTAGAACAGTGCATCCAATCATTGACTATAATATCTACCAAATGCATAATATTTTATGATACATCTTGCTTTCGATTTTGGGCCTCTTTATGCATGCATCCCAAAAATATCAACCCTCACCTTTTATAATGGAAAGGTTAATCTAGAATGGAAGTTTCACATTTCCAATTTACCTTTCCATAATCAAAGAGTATGTTGGCTGAGATTTTTCCGGATAGAGTAGGAAGATGGCATTGATATGTTATAAAGTGTCTGTGATTGCCAAGTTGTTAAGGAGTTAAACTGTTATTCAAATGGGTTGCCTTAAGAAGGAAGACCTTTCATTTTGCAATTCCATTTTTATTCTTCACAATTCTCCCTCTTTCCCTTCTTATTGGCAAACCATTGCTCCTCTCCATTTTCTCCTCCCTCCCCTGCAGCCTTCTCTTTCACTAGTGTTTCCTTCACCCAAGTCATCTCCTGTAAATTATACATTTTTTCACATGTTGCAGACAGTACGCAAACTAGTTTATAGTTTTGTTATGTAATTATGTTTTGATGCATCATAGAAACATAATGTAGTTAATGTTTTAACATAATGTGGTTTTGTTTTAATAGATTATGAATACTATTTTCTGGAATGTAGTGAAATATAATTATCTTAAGGAAACTAGTTTCTATAATGTAATTAGCAGTGGTACGTTGCAATTTTTTAGACTAGTTTTCAGAAGAGTACTTTTGTCAAAAGAAAGTATTAAAATAAGCGGGTAAGGGAGTTAAGACTCAATAAATGCCTACAGAAACTCAATAAATGCCTACAGAACCGCTTTGCTTGAAAAGTCTCGGGGGCTTTTACCTTTGTGTAAATCCGTAATTTCTTACTGCATATGTACAGAATGACTTCATAAATATCATTTGGGAAATAGTATTTTAGAATAAATTTTATTTCGTTTAAAAAATATCATTCTGAAAATTCTTACTATGAACTACTTTGAAAAAAGAAATACTAACGAATAAGTAAAAAATAGTTTCAAATTGTATAATTTGAGATGCATTCCAAATCATTATCCTAGAATTATGTTTTTTAAAATGTCTTAAAAATGTGTAATTCTGAAACTTTTAATTATATTTTACATGACATTTTGTAGAAAATATAGGAATTTTAAATGTCAATTTTACCACTGCGGGGAAAGGAAGAAACAGAAAAATGAAGAAATTATTGAGATGTAAAACGTACATCTCCTTGATTAGAAAAGGAAAAAAAAAAAAAGGCTCACTTCTCGTTTAAATAATCTATCTATATATATGTATCAAGATTACAAATACTTTCAGAATTAAAAATATAATTTTCAAAAAAAGTATTTTATTTAACCTAAGAACATCTATATCGTAGCAATATTGATTCTTTCAATAATTTTAAATATATATAAGATGTCATGCAGTTAGAGTGACAATAACAAATATTCAATAACTATTGAAGTTGTGTTTTAGCAAGGTAAGAATTTTATGCATGCTTTTGTTTTATGTAATAAAACAAGATCCACTTAATAATCATAACATGTGAGGCAAGAATAACTACTTTCAAAATTAATCTTAATCATAACATGTGAGGCAAGAAAAAAAATCTAAATTTATAAATGTTTGACCAGAAAAAATCTAAATTACACACACTGCAAATTATAAGGAAGAAATGAAGCACGACTGCAGCAGTATTGAAAACAGACCGAACAAGAACTCTCCATCCCCAAAACTTAACCACCATCCGCATGTGCTCTTGCAGAATAATCAAACCATTCATTGTTATGATCAAATTCCTTGGCCAGAATCCAGGCACATTGCGGAGAAACACGAACAAGAACTTTCCATCCCCAAAACTTAACCATCATCAGCATGTGCTCCTGCAGAATAATCAAATCATTCATTCTTATGATCGAATTCCTTGGCCAGAATCCAGGCACATTGAGAAGAAACACAAGCCAGCCTTCGACTTGTGCAGATTCACATCATTGCAGTAAACCAGCTTCCTTGAGAGCACCTTTATAGTCTTCAACACTTTGTGCTCGCACCTGCATACCCAGTCACATTAACAAAATAATGTTATTTAAGATGGATATTTTCACAACTCCTTCAGAACAGATAATAAAAAAAAATCAAATTTAGCAGAATCGGTGCTATGAATCAATTGACACACCTCAGCTACACGAGTGCCGAAGTGATTCTCAATCTTCGACATGAGCCTTTCATCCTTTTGATCACATATCAGGTTAAATACAGCTCCTGTAGGATCAAAAGAAACAAACGGATAACTTAACTATTTTATACCAGCGCTGAAAATATGATTCATAGGAAGAATGAAGTTATGAATCACTTTCTTTGGAATAAAAGGGTAAAGCAAAAAAATGTGCATGAAGTGATACTGTGGCCAAACAGGTACATATTACAACTTAAACACCAGTCTGACCAGGGTGATCAGTCAAACTAAATATCTGCTCTGTCCGGTAATATGGAAAAAGAAAAAGAATTTAGAAGTAATAAAGTCTATAAGAACTACAGATAAATAGTCAATTTTTAAAATCTCCTTTGTCCTCTGATTTTCAGGAGTCCCACCAACTCAACAGCCCACTAGCTAAAAATATTTCTAACCCCGTCAGAGTAATAATATATATTGAAACAAGTAGCACCACAAAAAAAGGAATTAGGAGGGCTCATTTAATACCTATGAAGCACCGACTCTGACACTGACACCACTAACACAACTAATGACCAAAATATAGGATACCTATAACTGCTGGTACACACCCACAACAAATGCACACATGTAATATAAGCATCATGACAAAACTCTCAATGAGGATTAAGATTTTCATGTTGTAAAAACAAATTTGTTACAGTTTTCCTTGCAATAACATCTTTCACAGTAGAATCTTAAATAACAAACATGTAATCTCAATCGTTAAAATAACTACTAAAGTCCTTTTTATAAGCCTAAAAAATAAGTCATCCATTATATCTAGTATAGGTCGTCTTCTTTCAATTTTTGCTATTTTTAAATACAGTAGCGTCAGCCAAACCATGTCAAAGAGATGTCAGCCAGCAAAAAATTGTGACAGTGGAATAGGGTTGGACATCTAATAGAAGTGTCTGACAAGTGTTGGGCACGGCGCCACACTTTTCTACCAAGGTCTCGGTGCTTCATAGCTTAATAATGCAACTTTAACAATTTATTATAACTACATAAGAGTAAGCAGAGAAATCTGGAAATTACCTTTGCGCCCAAAACGCCCAGCTCTGCCAACCCTATGCAAATACACTTCACAATCAGGCTCGGGTTCACGGGTATAGCTGGCAGTGTGTTTCATCGGAAGATCATAATTGATGACCAAATTAACCTGAATAAATATAAATTGTTAGGATGTAACCACATTTAAAAGAAAAAAGGACAGACAAAAAGAGAAGAGTGGGAGAGAGAACCAACACAGTACCTGTTGCTGATCAAAGCCACGAGCAAGAAGATCAGTTGAAATAAGAACTTGAGTCAAACCGTCTCTGAACTCCTTAACAATTTTCTCTCTCTCGTCATGACCAAGAGCACCTTGTATAGATGTAACCTCGTAGCCCATGTCAACAAGTGATTTATGCAACATTTGTGCACTATTTCTTGTACGCACAAATATGATGGTTTGCCCCACATTCTCTCCTATTTCAAATATGTAATCTTTTATCACTTCAATCTTCGCAAGTTCATCAGAACAGTAGACTTTATATTGCTTCACTGCATCTAAAGATAGTTCTTCTTTCTTTACAAAAAGTTTATTATGATCCTCTTTGACTGTCCTTGAAACGAAATTTTTGACGGTGTCATTAAATGTAGCAGAAAACAGAAGAACCTGGAGGTACACACAAGACCAATCAATTTTCTAGATAAAAAGAAACTCACTGCAGAAAGCTTTATTCAAATGCAGATCCAATAGTTATGTGGCTCCAAAATTGTGCAAATTCAAATTGACTAGTATCAATCCATTAAATATCAACCAAAAGAAGATGTAATCTTTATATCCATGTGATGTTGTTTGACTGAACAAGATATATTTCACTAGACTGTTTTCTCTTCTCGTAATATGAATGGATGGTTAACTTCATATCTTTCATACGTTATAAAAGGGCTCAAAGTGATTTAAATTTTGCATGAACTAACAAAAAAATATGCTGAAGAATAGGTGACTATAACTACGTATCATGTCTCTACACGTATGATTGCATACACATGCAATCACCAGTCACTATATGATGCAGAAATTTGCCACAAGTTGAAGAGGCTAAACCAATCAGAGAAACTAACACATCACTTGTAAAGTAATTGCATCAAGAAAAAATATATCATGCGGTTACTTAGCTTCCATTTGGTTTACTATAAAAAATCAATTTCACCCACTGCAGCACATGTTTCAATGTAAAATATATGGCTGAGTCTAATTGAAGCATATATATCTGTCCCGTAGACAAATCTATGAAATAATTTCTTGTGGAGATGGAGAATGGAGATATCATAATCCATGGAAGAACAACGTGAGAGAGAATTCAACCAACCTGACAATTAGAATTAACTTTTTCTATTTCTTTCATTATCCTCAGGGAATCATCTTTAAATCCATCCTGCAACATTAAAGTTAATATCTTCAGTCTAACCTAACCAATCCTCCAATAAATCACGGTAATAACAAGTTCAGCAAGTGGGCAACGCAATAAAATTACCTCCGCAAGCATTTGATCTGCCTCGTCAAAAACAAGAATCTTCAACCTGGAGGCCCCAAGTTTCTTGAAGCTCATCCACTTCTTGATGGTGCCAGGGGTTCCGATCACCACCTGCGCCATAATCGGCGCCCTTTTCGCGATCGAGAGCGCATTGCTATCCGTCGGCACAGCGCACTCCGACGCAATCCCGGTGTACTTNCCCATCTTGCGGAGAACCTCGATGTTCTGATTAGCCAACTCCCGAGTTGGGCAGACACAGAGAGCCTGCGGCGCCTGCACCTTGGGATCGACGCGGCTGAGCATCCCAAGCACGAAGCACGTGGTCTTCCCAGACCCGTTGTGCGCCTGCGCGATGAGGTCACGGTGCGGCGGGTTGAGGATCATCGGCAAACTTATCGCCTGGATCTTGCTCGGCTTCTGGAACTTCATCTCCACGTAGAGCCCTTTCAGAAGCTCCGGCGAGAGGTTTAAGTCCTCGAACTTCGCAGCCGACGTGTACGGCGTTTCTCCAGAGGTAACCTGACCACATTACAAAACCCTAACATTCAATTCAAAACACTGTAAACAGAGAGAACAAGAAAGAGAGAAGTGTTGTGTTGCGAGTAAAACGAACCTTTTGAATGCTAGAATCGTCGGGGTCATCCAAGAGTTTGGGAGGGTTCTCATCGTTGTCTTCGATTTTTAATGAATCGAGGTTGACGGAAGAGGCTTCAGTGGCGGTGGCGGTGGAGGAGGCTTCGGTTTCTTCGTCCTCTTCGTCAGCCCATCTTTTGGTAACTGGCGGCGGAGGGTCCGCCGTGGTGGATGTGGCGGCGGCGGTGGATGGTTCTGCCATGATTCGGCGCTCGACGGCACGTTTGCTGAGACGCGCCTTGGCGAGCTTACGGGTGCGCGTGGTGGTGGTGATCTTGACCTTGTTTCCGTCCTCGTCTAGCATGCGCCGAAAAAAATAAATAATAATGTGTTGGTCGAAGGTTGCGTTCCAATGACGGTGCCAATAGTACAAATGTTTGGGCCTTATATGAACATTATACGATTTTGCTTCTTGCACCTCCACAATTTATTTGCGCACCTCCACAAAAATGTCTTTTGTTTATGTCATTTTTTTTAAAAAAAAAATGTAAAAAATTTTGTTGTCCAACCATTTAGCAAAAACAGAGAGCATTCCTCTGTCCAAGCAAAAACCATGGCCACTTGTTCACTCATTTCCACGCGCTTCCATTCTCCTTCTTCTTCACTCTTTCGTTCTTCAACCATCAAACCCACCACAACAATTCAACTTTCCAAAACCCTTCATCTTCACTATCCCAACCTTTTCCTCCTTCGCCTCCCATCACCAAAACTCACAATACCCCTTTTACCCAAACTCTCCATTCCCAAACCTCTTCTCCTTCTCTGCACTTCCCTCGCCCTCTCCTTCACTCTCCTCGTTTCCAACGCCGACTCCGCCGCCGCCTTCGTCGTCACCTCGCCGCGGAAGCTCCAGTCCGACGAACTCGCCACCGTTCGCCTCTTCCAAGAGAACACTCCCTCTGTTGTCTACATAACCAACCTTGCTGTCAAGTAGCTACCCCTTTTACCGATCCTCTTCAAAAATTGTCTTTGAATGGTTTTTCGTTGACCCTTTTGCTTTGTCTTTGGGTTTCTCAACGTGGGGTGTTGTGTTTAGGCAGGATGCATTCACGCTGGACGTCTTGGAGGTTCCCCAGGGATCCGGGTCTGGCTTTGTTTGGGATAAGAATGGTCATATTGTGACCAATTATCACGTTATTCGTGGTGCCTCTGATCTCAAGTGGGTATTTTTTTTTTTTTTTGATAATTTTGTTTTTTTTTATTAGTGGTCAACGCATAGGTTTTTTTTTTTTTTTCAATTTCAACTAATGAAAAATCGTCCTTAGAGCGTTAATCAATTTTACTAAATTTAAGAATTTATAATTGGATAACAGGGAAGGAATAACTTTTACTAAATATGTGAGTTTGCTATGTATGTATTGTCAATGTATTCGTTTTTACAATTTTAACTAAATAGGAATCATCCTAAATGGTCTTTAGAGTAAATAACTAATCTTACTGTACATGAGAATTTGTAATTGGATGACAGAGTAAGAATAAACTTGACAATGTCTTTGTTTTCTAATGAAATTCTTTTTATTTTGGGTTAATTTTCTTGCACGGTTAGTGTAAAGCTTTTTACACTTTTAGCCAATAAAAAGTCATTCTAGATATCATTTTAAAAATAATTATGACAAAAGGCAACAATCTTACCATATACATGGGAATTCTTTTTTATCCTATCAGTGTATTTTAATTAAATTCTTTTACTTTTGGCATCTTTTGATCCGGTTTCTCAGGCTTCTACCTTTTCTTCTCCGCCGCTTCTAGTCTGGTTTTGACCTTTGAGTGGTATTATGCTGACAAATAGGAACTTTTTAGTTATGCGGCCAAATATTTTAATATTATGTTCAATGTGACATATATCTATTGCTAAACGAATTATATCCCTAAATATGAAACTTTGATAACTAATTCATAATTATTAAGAAAGTTGGCTAATTTAGTTAGTGACATTAAGTTGGCAGTAATTAAGTATTTTCAAACTTTCCCTTGAACAATTAATGAATTAAGAGAGAGTGAAGCCTTAAATTATGAAACTTAACCCTCCAATTCTTCTATCTTGATAAGAGAGAAGTAGACAATTCATAACATTTATTATTTATTTGTGAACAAAAATTTTAAGAATATTTTGGTAAAACAATAATTGATGCTTGGGATGATTAGAAAACGACAAAGAAATTTCAAAACAATTTGTTGTAATCAGGGACCGAGGGTGTATAAGTAACCTTGTATTAAAACAAAAGGGAGGTGATAATTGTGTGTTACTTTGTACATTTACACCTCCTTCAACACGTTTGGGTGTGTTTGCATTGCAACTTTTCCTGGCATTGAGAAGTGAACTCATAACATAGAAAGTTTGGTGATAGATTGATGTATGTGTTGTGATGACTTCAGTAAAGTGATTACTCCTATTCAAAGACATGCTAGTTATGTGCAGGGTCACTCTAGCCGACCAGTCAACTTATGATGCCAAAGTTGTTGGTTTTGACCAAGACAAGGATGTTGCTGTGCTGCGTGTCGAGGCACCGAGCGACAAGCTCAGGCCTATACCTATTGGGGTCTCTGCTGACTTGCTTGTTGGTCAGAAGGTTTATGCCATTGGGAACCCGGTGCGTTGTCCATACCGATCAATGCGTATTGTGTTGTAAATATTCACTATCTATGAATTTTCCAATATAAAGAAATGATGGCAATCCTGGTTGAATCTGATATTAATTGGAGCTTTGGCTAGAATTTTTATAAGCAAGTAGATTTTGTTCTAGCAAAATCATACTTTTAACAGTTGTCTCATTTAATCTATTATGTGTTGTATAATTATATAATTATTTAGTCAGCATTTCCTGCTCCAGTTGTAAATGTGTATGCAAAATATAATGTTAAAAAATGCATTGGACATCTGAGTTATGAATGCCTGTAATGTAAAGGCAGACTTGTTTTTGAAAGATAAGAAGAAAATTACTAAATTTGTAAATTGTACCTTGTAATTGCTGCCAAACTGCTTTATGGAGCTGTATTCATGGCTTGAATGCTATTTTCTGTTGATGATCGACACCGCAAACTCTTCTTGAATATGCCAATATGATTCCTCATTCTCATCTTGCAGTTTGGACTAGATCACACACTCACAACTGGGGTCATCAGGTATGAAAACTTAAAACTGTGGAGTGAATATTTTGATGTAACTCCCATTACCTAGAAAAACAGTTTCTACTTTGCTATTCCTTTTTATTTCCTCGTGCCAGATTATAGATTTGCGAATCAAACCTTTTATATTTAGGAGTCTAGAAGTGGGATGCCATTAATCCCTTTCCGGAATAAATATGTGTTATAGTTCATACAACATCTTCCCGTCTCTTTCCCTTGAAATCTCAACTTTTTAAGCATGGTATTCTTTAGGTTAATACTGTTTTTCAAATGTTCACATCATTGTGCTGATACTTGATAACTTGAAAGGTGGATACTCTGTCTTTCCTTTTTATGTTCCTTTTGTGTTGATTGTGTTTTACTGATACATACGTCTTCAACAGTGGTCTTAGGCGAGAAATTAGTTCTGCTGCAACTGGTCGTCCAATTCAAGATGTCATACAGACAGATGCAGCAATTAATCCTGGTAACAGTGGAGGGCCTCTCTTAGATAGTTCTGGAAACCTCATTGGGATAAATACAGCCATATATTCTCCATCTGGCGCATCATCTGGTGTTGGATTTTCTATTCCAGTGGACACTGTGAGTTCTTACTTTGACTTGTTTTTAATTTATATATCCAATTCTTTCTTCAGGGGACAACTTTTTATGGAAACATAGTAATCCTCTGAATAAAATTGCTAATGTGCTTGTTGCTCGATATATTCAGGTAAATGGTATTGTTGACCAATTGGTGAAGTTTGGGAAGGTTACAAGACCTATTTTAGGGATTAAGTTTGCTCCAGATCAGTCTGTGGAGCAGTTGGGTGTAAGTGGAGTGCTTGTCTTAGATGCTCCTGCCAATGGTCCTGCTGGGAAAGCAGTAAGTTTGATCAAAGATTATTTTTATACGAAAGGGGAAATTCATTACGAAATTTCAGCTATATGCGCCGAATAGGGGCATAGATTTCATGTTAATATAAACTTGGCCTCTTTACTTTAACTAAAGCTAGTCACTAAAAATGTTAATGCCACTAACACGTCCTAAGCTTCATTATCACATATTAAATCTAATATTGTATTGCTTTATCTTAATTTACTAAACTACAATCTTTCAATGGAGCCTGGCTAATTTCTAGTTTTCAGGGCCTGCAATCAACAAAGCGTGACTCGTATGGTAGACTCATTTTAGGTGACATCATAACGTCTGTGAATGACAAGAAGGTCACTAATGGAAGTGATTTGTACAGAATTCTTGACCAGTGCAAAGTAGGTGAAAAGGTATGATGCTGATTCAACTGTTCTATTGTTTCTTTAAAAATGTATAACTTTTCTATTTTCAAAACTATTACTAGATCCTGGATTTCTAAAGCAAATAAAAATATGATGCAAGAACATTTTCAAATATACCTTCAACGTGTTTAAGCATATGTTTGACATGGCAGCATATTTATTGTTATTCTTAATCTATGTAAAAAAACCTTAAATTATAGTCACGGAGGTAGTATATAATATACCCTTTTAATATTTGGTCAGTTTAGAAAGATTCAAATCAAAACATCGTATTCTCTCTTGTCTGTACAAACTTTTATTGTAACATGTATATCATAATAACATATAAGTTCGTCTGAATAGTAATAATCAACAGAAAAATGAAAATCTTGGAAGAATGGAACAAAAAGGCTATCTAGTTTTATGGTTGTTTAAGACTGTTCTATCTCACTAACCACAGTCAAAGCTAATTTTAACAGGTTCAGATTTTAGAAATTAGATCAAGTTGTTTCAAGGATGAGTTTGGATTATACTTCAATCATCCCAAACCTGACTCGATGCACATATTCTGAATATACTTTTTTTAACCAATATTGGTCATAATACTTCTTGACTTATGTTTTATGAATTTGATTAGAATGCACTACAGTGTAAAGGTTCTTCATACTGTTATCAATCACATCTTGTTATGGAATATAAATCTGTTTACTTATATAATAACTATTTTTAAAGATCATATTTGGGATAGTATTTTATTGACTGACAGTAAAAAATATTTATTAATAGTGCATAGAAATTCAACTTATATATCAGGTCATACTTTAATTTTATGATTTACCTACTTATAATGTTAAAAGTCTGATATATTATGTCTCAACAGAAAGTCCTGACTCGGTCCTCTTCCATACATCAGTGAGTCTTGAGTCTTGTTCAGAACAAATTCTAATCAAATGATCTTATCGAAAGTTCAGGCTGAGTGGGATACCCAAGCGAAATCCATCGTATAAGACCTATGTATTTTCTTAATCTGTTTTTAACTTGGTGGTGAATTGCCTCTATGTAAAACATCTCACCCTATGCTAAAAACTTGGACTGAGAGACTCAATTTGAAGCTACTTTATTTTCCTAGTTTAATGGTTAATGATGTTGCTATTTAGGTGATTGTTGAGGTTTTGAGAGGTGATCACAAGGAGAAGATCCCTGTCATTCTGGAGCCAAAACCTGATGAATCATGATCACAAGGATGATATATATATACAATTCACATGCCATTGCCAGAGAGTGAATAAAGCTGTTTTATGGGTATTCTTTAGTTGTTGTATCTTGCTTCATAAAACAGCTCCAGTTGTACATATATATACATACTATGGAACTGAAAGCTCATTATCCTTTAACTTTTTCGTTTCTAAACAATAAGTAGAGTTGGCAAACAATATAGATTGAATAAATTTTATTTTGAATTATAATGAATCAGATAAAATAAATCCATTAGTTTATTCTTTAAAAGATTAAGGAAAAGTCTGATCCAAATGGATCTATTTAATAAAGTTCAATATAATCCATTATGTTCATAAATCATTAGTTTCCTTCTTTGAACTAGTCCATCTCAGAAAATCTGGTTGAGGTTTAATTGGGATCACACAGCTGCAAAATATTAATTTAGTGGCTTTTTTCCACTCAACATTTTCTACACTGTATGACACTATATATACAATCTAGGTGACTAGAGTTCTTGAAATCATTGGCAAATTGTAGTACATTGGAAGTGTAACATATATCCTACAACAGTTTTGGAAGTGGTTTGTGAAGTTTTTGGAGAATTCTATCCATCCATTTGGTCAATAGCTTCAGATTGATGTTGTTTCTGCATTATGTTATCTTTCATCACTCAGTTCACTGTGATTTAAAGTCAAACAATCATTAAGGCTAGTGTGTGATTTTGTTACAGCAAGAGTTATATAAACCATTAATTAATACCAGATTTTAGGCAAACAAGTACAATGGCAATAAAGAACTCTATTGGTTGCTTCTCTTTTAAACTCTTAAATCAATATTTCTTTGAATTCTTATAAGAAGACTTACCTATGAAATCATTGAAGATATCTAAATTTGCACAACTTTTATGGAAATTTCATCTGAGTGACAATATTTTACAGATTTTGAACACCTCACTTGTAGTAAAACATTAACAAGCTACAACAGAATAACGTAGCACTAAGAAAATCTTCTGTCAAATTTCCATAGCAGTTCGGTTAATAATATCACTCTTTTTTCCTTCGGTTTTTCTTTTAGTTTCAAAATTACCACTCGTATAATTATTGTTATCCTTCTCATACTCAACAACATAAGAAAATTGAAATTTCTTGATGCTTAATTGCATATGCTGTTGGCTTCAGCTCTTATCCGATTAACTGCTAATGTAGTTACAATTTCACTTTCTGCCATTTTGTTATGTTCCTCAAAATATCAAAACCAGAGTTGTTGACACTTGAATAATCAAAGCTTATTAGATAAAACATCTATTCTGTGATGTACTCTGATAGAGTTAATTTATCACCAGGTTGCAAATTTGTTTAATGATTTTAGAATTATATACTCATAAGAATACATAATTTCATTCTTCAAGAGTTCAAGTTGCATACATCATATACTTGGTGGATGTAATACTCAGTCTAAACGCTGTTTGTTTCCCATGATTTTCCAAATTTCAATGCAGAGCATCAAAATGCTTTCGAACTAAATCCATAGAGATTCACCTTACAATATTTGTTGGAATTCATAAACTTGTCTTTAATATTTATTCAGGGGTAAACATCAGAAAAATTCTTTCTAAATTTAGTTTTAGACACGAAATTGATAAGGTAAAATTATAAAAACTTCCATACAAAACTTCCAAGTCAATGAGTAAAACAGAAAAAGCTCATGGGCCATGATAAAAAGTGGCCTGCAGCATTACAAGTTGTTGAAGTGACTGCAAAGGTTTGACAAAGACTTTGGATCAATCTCTCTAGATTATTAGTTTATATAAAGTTATCACTCATGATTTCTTTTATCTACCAACCATTTTTTAAATTATAGTTGAATGAATTACATAAAAACACTTGTTCAAAAAAAAAAAAACCTTTGGTACTGTCAAGCAGTGATAAATGTTACTTCTTTTGTCTTCAAAACTACAGTAGTTTTATTTTCAAAAGATTTCAAACTAACTGAAGTTTGTATTAATTTTAGTTGTAATTATAATTTGCTCTCAGATAAAAAATGATAATATTTGCATCATGCAGTCTATAAGAGTAATGTATTTATTGAGAAAAAGATGTTATTTTAAGAAGTGACATATATATCATTGTTTTAGTTGTATATTAAAAACTTTAAACTGAAGTTATTTTATAACAGAGAGAATAGTGTAATTAACTAAGATTGATTTCTCTCACCTCTCATGATTTTGTGCATATAGAAAGATGAAGGTTGAACAAAGAAGATTTTGTTACACAAGAGGATTTCCAACTCTTATTAAAAGAAGATTTTCCGACATGCATAAACGCAGTTCATAGTTTCATATATATATTTATAAAATATCATATGATAAAGGTGGCTAGGCCTCTTCATTGCAGACACACGACCTCTAAGCATGGCCTATAGCTTCCAATGCAGAATGGTGGCCACATCTTTAACCTAACAAAGAAGAACAATGCAGTGGTGAAAGACCATAAAACATTACATTTTTCTTACTTGAAGAACTTCAATTTGGAGAGAGAAAGAGTGAGAGAAAGAGAGTGATCTATGGATAATCTCAATGCAGCTTTTATTAGAAATTCAGCACATGCACGTTATATATAACAAGGGCAATTACAGAGTACATTTTAGATAGGAGAATACTTAGGGAACCAAGATGAGGTCATTGATAATGGTTGATGTTCATACGGAGAAAGAGGATGCAAGGCCAAAGTTAAGGCTCCAGAGCTCAAAAGTTCCCTTAACAAAGTCATAGTATCCTCCTTTCAGAGCCAATGTTTTGTTTACCAAGCCATCTCTCACAAATGGGTAGGTTAGCAGGTTTCCAAGGGAAACATTAACAGCTTCCTGCACATCATTCCAATTTAACTTGTAAGCATCACCTACATCACTTTAGTTTGCTTCTAAATCATGAAATTGGATTCTTTGCTGGGTTTTTTTGGAATAATGATATTTTGACAACATTTTAACACTATTTACGTGTCATTACGTGATTGGTTTATGTTGGTGTTTATGATTATTATTATTGATTGTGGAGTAATTTTGGACCAATCACATAATGACACGTAGATGATGTTAAAATGTTATCAAGAATCTGAACTGCTAAACCGTTTCACTCTTTAATTTGAATAATAAAGATTTATACTGAAGGCTAACATAGATAAATGAAGTGAAATTTTAATTCTGACTGAAGAATATATAGTACTGAAAAACACTTACTGAACTACATATAAGTTTTGTCCTTATATGTACAAGTTAATTCAATGAGTTTTATGAAAATGTTTATCAACCATGTGGCTTGAATTAATGTTCCTTACCTTCTCACAGTGTGTGCACAACTCAGCAAAAGGTGCATCCCCATGCTGTGTCTTCACCTTTGCCTTTGCAGGTAAGCCAATTTTGACCCACTCCTCAATAAAATCACTGAATACAACAAATCAGAATTCATGTGAGACTTTTTGTAAATTAAATAAATCTACAGAAAGGTAAACATAAAATTATCATATAATAGAGTAAGTTTTGAAACCATCTTATTTTGGCTTTCAAGTTTAACTTAATTTCAAAATTTAATTCATAGGATGAGATTTTGTCTTTGTTTATACACTGTTTAATGTGGAATGTTGAATGTCATGATGGTCTAGGAATTAAGAAGTAGGTGAAATTTGTGCATCAAATTATAATTGAGAAAGTGTAATTTTTTATGCAGAGCAAAATGGCTTACGTAGAGTAGGTTCCATCAAAAGGGAAAGATAAAAGCCCCTTGATACCACCACAAGCACTGTGTCCAATGACCACAATGTTGGACACCTGTAGAAAATTCATATGGATTAAAAATTCTTGACATTTTCTCACCATTGTTAATTTTCATATTAGTAAGACAGAGAACACTGTGCCTGAAATTATGTGCATGTTATTTATCTTCCAATGATTGATAACATACCTTGAGATGCAAAACAGCATACTCAATGGCTGCCCCAGTTCCAGAGTATTTTGACTGGTGCACAGCAGAGTAAAACAAAGTAAGTTTCATGTCAACAGAAATTTGAGTACTAATAGGATGACATACATTTACATTCATTTGACACAATTAATAAAAGTAAAATAGTCATAAAAGAATGAATTTTTGTAGTTTTTCAAAAAAAAAAGTAAAAGGTAAAAAGGGGTTCTGTCAAATGAATGTAAAAAAATTGAACAATGCTATCATGACACACTTTTACATTCATTTGACAGAATAAGGGTAAAATGATCATAAAAATGTAAAATTTTATGATTTTTCAAGAAAAAAGAGAGTAAAAAGTAAGAAAGGGTAATCTCAAATGAATGTGAATGTAAAAGAGTTAGATGTGTCAAATAATTATTTTTCAAAAAAATTATGTGTCAAAGTATAATATTTCTAGGACTTTCTTTTACTGTGTTGGAAACATGCCTGGTCATATGGTGCGACAATGTTAGCAACATTTCTGACCACAAAAGCCTCTCCAGGTTGGAAATCTAGCACATGGGATGGGCACACTCTTGAGTCTGAGCAAGCAAACACCATAAACTGAAAAAACAAACACATAAAGTAGAAAATATTAGTTAGTCCACAATTTTTTTATTTTTAACAAATAATTAATCACATTAAATAGAGTTAAGTTAGCTTGAATTCACTTATATTAAAGTCCATCTATGTGTAATCTTTTTACTTATGTTCAAATATAGCATATAATGAGTTGGTTGACTTTAAAAACAACACATATAATAAGCTGAGTTGACAGTTTAATCTTTTTCACTGTGTGTAGAAATTGAACTCATGAAAACATCAGAAAAAAGGTACCTTGGGGCTCTGGCCTTTGGCAAGTTCACCATACAAAGCTGGGTTCTTGCTGAGGAATGGTAATTGAAGAACAATAGCAGGAATGAGAGAAAGCTTAAGATTAAACTAAAAGCAGTGAAAATAAGGTGATAGTGATGACTAACTCATATTTCTCCTTCTTGAAGTAAAGGAAACCAGATTTGATCCTGTCAGAGGCTTCTGATGAAGGGATGCTATCAGATGATGATGTCCCCAGTGAAGCTGTTATCTGCTCCACTTTTTCAGCTGCTGTGGCCTTCAGTTCAGTCTTCTCTCTATTTTTCAACAAATGTTAAGAAATATAGTTTAAGCCTTATTTCTAGTTGACGTGAAACTTTCAACGATACAACTCAATTTGCATGGAAGAAGATACATACTGGAAAATTTGCATACTTTAATCGATACAAGTCAATTTGCATGGAAGAAGATACATACGGGAAAATTTGCATACTTTAATTATATAAGTTTCACATCTTAGAGCGTGGTTGAGACTCACCTCAACAATTTCTGGAGTTCTTCAATAGCTTGCTCATAGTCCTTTGCCATATCCTCTCTCTCCAAAAATAAATAAATAGTGTCAGGTAAAAGACCAAACAAAAAACTAATAGTTAATAGCAAAATTACCTTAATAAAGAAATGAGAAACCAAAATTCAAATATATTTAAGGAAATAGTGTCAAACCTCAGAAAAGTTGAAAATTGGTTTTACACTGTCAGATGATTAATTAGTTGCTAACTTGGTTGGGAAAGCTGTTTAATTTTGAATGGACTTTTTCATCTATATATATAGTAGTTTGGATTTGCTTCTTTGTTGGCCTTAGAATCCTCCAACTAACACACACTTCCCCAATACAACGATAATTCGTGTTGTGTGTAGTTCTAATAAAATAAATTTGATAATTTTATGGTGGTGGATGCTGACACATGCCAGTAGTTCATGAACAAATCCATGCCACACACCTGTCTCTGTCACCTAACCAAGCTAACAATGTGCATATGTGGTAGGTTTCAAAGACAGATCAAACGGTGTTCCACGTGAAAACTAAACTTTAAACAGCACACTGAAACATTTTTCTTCATAGTGGCAACCCCATATACGTGGACTATGTTAGATTATTAAGCACATGAAGACCAAGCTACGCCAATTAATATACGTGACAAGTGACTAGTCAAAAACACATTCATTGTGATCCAAATCTGCAAACCAAGGATGAGAATTTTCGTCCCTTAAACTGTAAAGCACACAAAAACAAAACAGTAAAAATAACCCATGATAGAAATTTTACATCACCATTATTCCATCACAAACTGAGCAAGTTTGGTTGACTTTAATGATGTCTGATTGTTTGATGCGAGAAATGTTTTTTTCACACTAACTAGGTAGAAAAGTCAAACTCTAACGAATAATTATGACAAGTAACACACATTGTGTTCCAAAATTGAAAACTGATCAGTATTTTGAGTCTCTTGGAACTTGAAAACTACAGAAGAGAAGCATACAAAAGAAAACAACACAGTGTTTATTCATGCAGCAAGAGTGTAAATTTTGAAGTGTAGACTAACCATAAACGTTTAACATAAACTGTCATGCATAATAAATAACTAGTTTAACAGTCACAACCATACTGAAAGAATCATTTTTCATATTATAAACTTGAATGCATGAATGATGAAAGAGTAGTGTATATATACCACAGTTGGGGTGATGATGTGGGAAGGTGCAGCAAAGACAGGCTTGTCTTGAATGAGAGAAGGGAAAGAAGAGGAAGATGAAGGAGAAGAAGGAGTGGTGAGGGTTGCAAAGACAGAAGGTCGCAATGTGGCCTTCTTAAGAGAGGTTTTGGCTGGGGAGATTGAAGAGAGGCACCAACCGTTTATGGAAGAGGACGACATGGTGCAATGAGGACTAAAAAGTTTATGCTATATAGCCCTTTGATGCAATATGGTGTGGCATGTCAATAGGGTATCCCCATTTTATGTGACCTTTGGCAGATAATGAAAACGAAAGCCAAACAAATGAGAGCTTCATTCCTATCCTTGTAGATGAGGTTTGAATGTTGGAGATTAACTGTGAGAGAATGACCATAACCCTTTCTCACTTTGGATCACACACACCCCTTTTGCCATTCACCTTCACAAACTCACAAAATGGCCATAGATTTTAGGTGCGCACTAATTAAAATTGGTTTTCTTGACTTCTGAGGTGCTTGATTAGCACTATGTCAGCTAAGCTATGGACCATAACATTGTTTGTAGATATTATCTATGAGATTCACGTTAATTCCTATGAGGGTCTGCATTTATGAGATAAAATGAAAAAGAAAGTGTGGTAGTGGGTATTCCTAGGGACTTAATTCCAGAGGTTTATGGCTGTAGGGCACATTGTGTCTCCTTTCAATTTTTGTGTCATGACATGCACGCAATGCCATGTTGCCACGTATGGTGAAAATGTAATTGCTTGCACCCCATTTGAAAGGGACAAAACATTGCAATTGCAGTAACTATATTTTTCTATTCACTGCTTTTCCTGCAAGTGTGGATCAATATTCTTTCCATTTATGACAGATATATATAGTTTATGAATATATTTTAAACATAGGAACCAATAAAATAATAATACATATCTACTATCAAAAATTTGTTAACATGATCTTTTTATACAGTTTGTGCATTTCTCTTACTCAGTGAAACGTTGAATCGTTCTATATGAAATCTCGAATCCTATGATGTTGGTTGACAGAGAATGATCCAACCATTCACTAAGTAAATAAAAGATATGCTTTTAATTATAATTTTTTTTACATTTTCAATGATTAAACTATAATCTTATTGTGTTTTCTGATTTTAAAGATTTATATATACAAACGTGAAAAAAAGTAGTTTTGGTTTCTTTGCATTACTTTACTGACCTAAATGTGACTCAAATTCATTTTTCTTTTCTGTCAATTGCAATATTTTAGCTACTTTATATAGTAACTGAGATTATAAACTCTGCATCAATTTTAAAAAATAAAATAAAATAATGCCTAAGAAAACGTAAGAGTAAACTTTAATCATAACAAAATGCAACAGACACATTATTTTGAACATTCTAATAATTTATTGAAAATCACACATTTTACGGTAGGTTTGACTTTTTATTTATAATTTTATTTCTTAATTTTTTAATTTCAATTAATTTTAATGAATTATAGTTAGGAAAAACAAACGTGTTGTTAATTTTCTTGTGAATCATATATATTTACCATATTATATATGATAAACACAGTGAATAGTAAACCTTTTATTTTTGTTTAATCCAAGGCCAAAATTGAAAAAGAGAATAGAACAAATGCTTGAGGTAAATAAATAAATGAATAAATTCACAGTTTTTATAGCATTAATTAAGTGGAAGAAGATTCAAGGATTGAAAAAATAGGGAATTATTAAATATATCTTTGTGGGTCTTTTCTATCCATTGGTAAACCTATGGTTGATATGTAACGAAGCAGATAAACCTAGTGGTGGACCTAATAGATAAAACCCTATCCTTCAACCTTCAATTTTGTGGCTCTGCATCTAAATACTGCAACTGTGTTCTTTCTGTTGGGTTTATATATGCACATGCAAAAGCTTAAAATAGTATATACTATGGACTCACACATATGCAGCCATTTTTATCATATTCAGCAACCATTTCAAAACAACTTATATACATTCATCATTTCAAGTTTTTTGATATTGCAGAAACTTTTCTGGTTTTTAACATATCTCTGGTAATGGATATGATGTAAAGTTTTTCAAACAATAAAAAAAATAAATTGATGTAAAATACGAGAATTAGCAGTGCAGTCATTTTTATATAATTAAAGGGTTAATGTTGAAACCAAGAAAAAAAGAAAAGATTTTGTGCAATATCAAATATACGTACTAATATACATTGTATGAAAATGTAACATTAGACTTATAATATTCATTCCACAATATACTTTTTTATTAGTTTAGTATGGATTCTTTTAGAGAATTTATAGGAAAAGGTTTCGTAAATGTTATTTAAATTTAATTTCCATGAAAAATTGATATTATTAATTTAAAGTTTTAAGACAATAAATTTATGAGTTTTTTTTTTATATCATACTCAACTTTTAAATATGTGATAAATTATAGTTTTTTTTTCTTATATTTATTAACATTTACAAATGCTTTTTACAGTAGTTATAGAAGGAAAAGAGTTTCAGTGTGATTTACATTCTAATACATTTCTATATAATTATGATGAATGTTTTATGTCATTGATTTCTTAAATTATGTCTTTATAACAATGTTTAAGAGTTAAATATGTTTTTGGTCTATTAACTTGTGAAAATTAGAATTAGTCTCTCTTCAAAATTTTGGCCTAATTTAGTCCCTCAACTTTAGAAATGTATGAATTTAGTCATTTTACTCGAATTTTTCCAATTTTATTAGAAACGTGCTTGAAACATCAAATAAACCTAACAAAATTTAGTTAAAAGGACTAAATTCATACATTTCTAAAGTTGGGGGACTAAATTAAGTCAAAGTTTTAAAGAGCAACTAATTTTAATTTTCATTGAAAATTAAAGAATCAAAAACATATTTAACCCCAATGTTTAGTAATGTAACACCAAAAAAACAATGATTAATTAGTGAGCCCTAATGTGAATGAGAGATAGAAAGAGAAGAGAGGTTAACATACTTTTTTCTCACCCAAGGCTGCACAAGAATCATTGAGTAGAAACGCCTTTTGATCATTGTAATGAACTTTGAGAGATTAATGTGAAGAGAATTGAAAATGGTGAAGGGGGGTTTTGGTTTCAGAAGAGATTGGTGCAAAGGTTAGAGCAAAAGAGAGAAGAAGGTTTTTGAATTGGATGATCAAATTGGTTGTTATATATTACACTCAATAATTATGAGTTTTGTCATTTGATTTTGTATGTCAACATTCAATGTGCAATATGATGATATTATGTCAACATTTCTTCCATGTCGTACCTCCACGGTTTACTCGAGTGAAGACAAAAGCTTCTTTGAAAAAAAGTCGAAAATTGAAAAATGAAGTTATTAATGTATAAACATTTGTGAAAGAAATGATAAGGATAAATGGTAATAGAAAAGGTATGTTTATAACATTTTTTTTATAACTTCAATCTTGTTTTCTATGATAAAAATACTTTTGAGTTATGTATGAATATAAGCACGTATCTCGATATATTTATTTTGAAAATAATAAGATACAATACGTTATACATGTATATTTTGAAAAAATGAAAAAAAAAATTCTTTAAAATATAATAAATATATGATTATTAGCCGTGTGAATCCAAATTAAAATTATATTTATTAAAGGGTGTCAAAATAAAAAATTATAAATTATTGTTATCATAAAAAAAAAAAACTACTACTTTATAAATTAGATACTTTATTAAAAATATCGATAAATTAAAAATATATCATAAACTAACACTATACATTATTAAAATTAAAGTATAAGTCTATATGGCTTATGAGTAATTATATTTTATTTTTTTAGTAATTTAGTGTTGGTATTATATTACCAAAATTAATTTTTATAGAGTAAAATATGTTTTTTATTTTTAATATTTTTTCAAATTGAACATATTAAAATGAGGTTTTAGTATTTGGATATACAAATTTTGGATTTATTAAAAATTTCATGATTAAAAATATAATTTATTTGTAAAAAGTAATTTAATTATTTATTCATAACATTAGGAAAGTTATAGCGTTAGGTACGATGTATCTTCTCTTAAGAAGATGCGAATTTTGTAATCATCATTCAAGTTTGACACGAGGCCAAACATAGTTTCTTGAGTTCAATTTCGGAGAAAACAAGGAGCCAAAAAACATGTTAGTTCTATTAATTATTTGATATTTAATTTTTTCAACTGACTCTAACTAAATTAGTCCAAGCAAAAATTAATTTTTTTCTCGTGTTATCATTTTCAATTGTTCAATAACTATATCATTAATATTTTTTGTGATTAATTTTCATAAAAGAAGGAGGTTATTCGTTATCGAAAATTATTTTTAAACATATTTTTCTATTAATAAATTTAACCATAGGATCTTGCATAGATGATCTAAATCAAGTTTTACTCCGATTAACATGTAGCATCAAATAAAGAATTTATATATACTTTAAAATTGTAATTTAAGAAATATGAAGAAAAAAAAACATTTACACAGAAAGAGACATTGTTTTCATTTTTCGTATATATGTCATCATCTTGTTATGTGTGTAATGTCATAGTTTGTAGTTGGAGACTGTGTCACCGCTGGGTGATTATAGGTTCGCCAATATAGGTTATTGTTATAATATGAACAAAATCGTAGTTTTTTTTTTTTATTAGGCTTTAAAATGTTTTAAGAAAATTTTAAATTATATTATTTAAAAAATAAAATGACGTTTCTAATGAAATAAGGGCAACACTGAAGAATATTAGTAGAGAATAAGAGTATTTTTGTCTTTTTATACTGCACAGAGGTATAAGAATCATGGGGTGTGGAAAGAAATATCCAACAACCTAATTTATTAAGCAATTGGCCCAAACGAGCTGCCAGACACTTTTCACAACATAAAAGACATATAAGAAAATAACAAAGAGTAACTAATTTTCTCAATTTACATGAAAATGTTTCGTTTGATGTTGTTAATTAATATGAATATTAATTTTCTCACCATCATAAATATATTTGTTTGTTAAATAATTTAAAATATATTTTTTTAAATAATTAGTGTGAAAGATATAACAACTTTTAATTATGTCATAATTTATTATTAGACAACAATAGTAATGTAAATATTCTTTACATCATTAACGTATTCAAATTTTAGTTAAGAGTGCATGTACTATCAATACTCATAGACTATTATTTAATTATAAATTATTATTGGCTTAAATCCTTAATTGGTCCTCCAGGGAATTTTCAGTTTAGTACCCACTTTTAAAAGTGTATACATTGGGTTCCCTGTTTTGCAATTTGTGTCAATTTAGTGAATTAATGACACTTCAAACAAGTTTCTAACAACAATTAGAAGTTATCCAAACCTTCAAACAGTTAATAAACATGCTGCAACTCAAAATGACTTTATCCACTTGCAATTTTTCAAGCCAAATTAATGGTTCAAAGGGACTAAATTAACACAAATTGCAAAACATAGAGACCCAATGTATACACTTTTAAAAGCGAGTACTAAACTGAAAATTCTCATATAAACCAATTAAGGATTTAAGTCATTATTATATAGTAAAAAAATTAATGAATTAACAAAAACATTGTTAAAAGTATTATTTTACTAGAAAGTGAAACTTTTACATTATGGGGGTGAATTTTCTATTTTTGACCAATACTTGAAGATATAAAATGAATCAGTCATAAAGATTAAAGCAACATCACCTCCAAAGAAGGTAGCATAGAAGGCTATTTATTTATCACCTATTCATTTATGTTTCTTTATGTTCATAGTCAACATTTTCATCATTGCATTTAATATATGTATAAGCTTTTTTCTGCTTCCTTGAAAATTCCTTTAATGCTTCACTTACTTTTTCACTTTCTATCTTTTCTCTTTTCCCTTCTCATCTTCTTCATTTTCATCATAATATATAGTCTTTAGCAGCCACATTTCAAAGCTTTGGGAGATTCAATCCTTCTATATCCTTATCTTTTAATGTTCAAAACAGGGTAATATATTTATTTGACCAAACAATTATATACCCTTTACTTGATAAAGAAATTTTAATCCAAAGACATTTTATCCCATAAAACATAGAATCCCTCTTCTTGAGTTAACATTAATATTTACTTTTCATTATACATCCTAATCTTCACATGTTGGTATACTTTTACATCAAGTCCATTCATCTTTGTTTCTTACTTGCACAACACCTAAACCTTCTTCAATACTAATAGTTTGATCTACTTTCTTTCATTACAAGAAAATATCATATTACATATGAAAAAAAAATCCTTCAATAAAATAGAATTTATTAACAAATTTTATTAACAGAAAAAAATACAAAAAACAAGATTAATTACTAATAGAAATATTCATCAATAATAAATTTATAAGATAAAACTTTTGGTGATAATTTAAATTTTTTATTATTTTCGGATATTTTCATCTATATATTACTGATGAAAAAATTCATCAATAATTAATATTTATTGACAAATTTTATAGACAATAAAAATTGTTAGTAAAATATAATTTATTGATGAATATTAAAATTTTAATTACTGACACATAATTTAGTGTTTTAAAAATTCATTGATAAATTTGATGGTAATTAATTTTTTGAAAACTTATTAATAACTTTATCAGTAATTATATTTTTGAAAATCTACTAATAAGTTTATTGAAAAAATTAGCATCAACTTTTCCTCTAAATTCAACAAAATATTTGTTATAAATTAAATGAAAATGATGAGAAGAAAAAGAAAAAAAAAGAAAAAGGCATAAGTGACAATAATAATAATAATAATAATAATAATAATAATAATAATAAAAAAAAAAGGAGGATGAAAAGAAAAAAAAAGATAAAGAAGAGAAAAAATTAGAGGTGACAAACACAGCTAAAGAGAAAGAAGAGGAAGAAAAAAAGAAGAAGAAAAGAAATAAGAGAAAGAGAAAAAAGAAAAAAGAAAAGAAATCAAATAATGATATATGCTAACGAAATTTTTGAAAAAAAAATCATCAGTAATTATCAATAAATATTTATCGAGATTTTGATAATTAATGATTATCAACAAAATTTTAACCCTTGATAATTATTCACTGATAAATTTATTAACAAATATTTTATAGATAAATTTTTTTACCGTAATAAATCATTAGTAAAATTTATATTACTAATAAATTTTTATGATTACTAACAATGTTTTCGTTTTTTCATAAATTTTCTAACTTTATATGATATGATTCTCATTATTATTTCTCTATTTCGTTCAGTGTTACTTATCAACTCTTTCTTACTTACAAATGTTAAATCGTATTTAAATCTATTTTTTAAATGAAACAAACTTCAAAAACTAATTTAACTTTTAATCAACATTAATTACAATTATATGTTACAACCATGCACAGAATCAATCCTTCAAAACTATTCAAATAATACTAAATTTGATTTTTTAAAAAGCTAAAGGTACAAGCTCACAAGTTTTGAATGGAAAAAATGTAATTAAGATAAAAGACTTATCACTTGTCAAACTTCTTTGATGAACATAATTGGGTTAAATTTTAATTAGACCTTTAGCTTAATTTTTAAAAATGTATTACAAGGAAGAAATTGTAAGAAAAAAGAATAGTTGAAAACCATTAATTACTTGATTGTGAGGAGAAGTTAAACCAATGAAAAAAAAAATAAAAAATCAAAACTTGTGAACGAAGTAAATTCATTAGACAAAAGTTTTGGTACTAGGGAAGATCCTTGATAATCAAGCGTAAATTTGGTACATGAAATTATGCAGTTATGAACCTTTTTTTCGTAAAAACAACATATAAATAGGTTTCCTTTTGAAATCTAAAAGGGAGTCAATGGGAGATAAAGTGAAAACAATGACAAAGTTAAGAGCTTAAAGATGAAGCAATTCTTCAAACCTAAGAAGAAACCATTCAACATCTTTTTCTTCGTTCAGATCAAATGTAGTCAAACTATATCTCCCACTTATGTTAGAAATTCACTTTTTCTCTTAATATTAGTAAAAGTATGATGCATTTATTCTTTTTAATTTTAGCTAACTTTCTTTTTCTTTCTTAGATTCAAATAATAAAATAAGAAAAATGTCCTAAATGCAGTATTTAAGGTATAATTAATGATAATTGATTTTACTATATTTATGTTAACATAAGAAATAATTAATTTCACTAATTAAAATAATATAAATTTATATAACAACTTTTTTAAAAACAAAAGTATTCTTTTAAATTCATTCATAACTCAATAAAACCTCAAATTCATATTTTAATTATTTTTTTATAAAATTTTAAAATGTTCCATATTTTAATTTATTTTCTTTTTTTATTGTGTTTAGTTATATTTTAATTTTTAACAACATTAAAATGAAATATAAATAGAGAAATTAATATGTATTTGTAGATAAATTATTAAAAACATCCCATATAAAACTCCTTAAAACTGGTTTCTTCAAATAATTAGTGATGAAAGTTATAAAAAGAAAATTACAATCCACTCATTAAAATGATTAATGATTAGTAATTTAAACCATCACAATGTGTTGTTAAAAAACATGAATCTAAAGTTTAAGAAGAAAGATTTAATCATCTATAACTATTTTACTCGTTTCGTTAGATACTTATAACTACCACAAATTCTACAATATTACCAGAAACCAGACCTAAAATCTTCCGCCATAACATCGTCTCTGAGAGGTAACACACAGACAACTTACACATCGCAAACATTTTCCTCATAACTCTGACATCTGACGTCTGATACCTCAATTTTCGTCTTAGCAACTTTTGCATTACACTATTATAGTATACTTTTACTATCATAATTTCACCTAAGATATTTCAATCCATTTAATTTAGCTTAACTTTTTCCTATAGAATTGGAAAAAATAAAAATAAAAATAAAAATTCAAGAAAGAAGAGGGAAGGCCTTGCCCATGGTGTTGAGATTGACACAGAACCCAACCAAATCCTGTCGATAGGGCAAATACGACTTTCTCTTATCCTCTCTCCGCATCTCTCTGTTCCTTACATAAAGCGCTTCGTGCGCCGACACCGCTGCAATTGCCGGAAACCTCTTACCACCGCCGCCAATAGCCGCAATCGCCGGAAACATCTTACTGTCTCTGCCACTCGCTACAATTTTCTTTCCGTTCTCCGATTTCACTCCCTTCTTCACCGAATTCACCGGCGGCGTCAGGAACACCGCCGACTCCTTCCCCTCGCTGTTGCTCCGCCGCAGTAAATCCAGAAGTTTCCACCGCTTCGACGACGACGATCCCGTCGATTTGCTCTTCCGACACGGCGTCGACGCCGGAGAAGGTTTCGGCGTCCACACGCAGTACGTCCCCGGCGGAACATTCTCCAGTTCGTCGTCCACCTCCGAAGACGAGCACGACGTCGAATCTTCCAGCAGAAGCTTCCCTAGCGTACTCTGAATGGCCTCCTCACCGGAATCTCGACCTCTGCCGCCGTTCTCCGCCTCTGCAGCGAGATCACGGTCGAAGATCGGAAACGTCGGAATTTCGGCCTCCGCCACCGCTTCCAAGAACACACCGTCGGCGACCTTACGAAACGCGAAGAACTCGAAGTCGGTGTCGTTTTGGTCGAAGCGATCGTCATTTCGCGTGACCTGATCCGCGATATCGTCGAGCTTGTTGGAGGAATACGCGCTGAAGCTTGGACACACCAACCACTCCTCCACACTCTCATGTTCTTCTTCTTTCTGCATGATTTTTTCTTTTTCTTTGTTGAATTTTATTATTTTGTTCTCTTCCAAGAAGCATGAGACTGAGTTTGGTGTTATTTATACACAACCAAGAAGATACAAACAGCCACCAACAATTTGGCTTTTGTTTTTTCTTTAAACATTATCTTTGGGTTATAATTTTCCAAATAAAAAATAAGTGAGTAATAAATGAGCTTTTTTATAAAAAAAATATAATTATCTTCTTTCATTATTTTTTTTTTTAAATTGTGATGAATTTTAATTATTTAAATGTTACTTTCAGGGCTGGTTCACACCTCTGTTGACCAATGGCCATATGGAACATGTTTACACTTTCACTTCATGCATAATGCATATACATAGTGACAACAAAACCCTTTTTTATTTATTTATTTATTTACTTTTCTTTATTTTGTCGTCAAACAACTGTCTTCTAACTTTGTATCTATTTATATTTTTAGAATAAAAGATATCTTATTTAAATTTATATTTTTATTTGCAATTTCATAATAATGTAAATATTCCGACCAACCAAAATTAATATATAAGTAAAATAATAACTATATTTTTACAGTTTGCGCATTTTATAATATATTTATATGTAAAACAATAAAAAATAATTAATTATGAAATATGGCAAAACCAAAGTGATTATTTTTAAAATATAAACATATTTTTGAACACCTTATAATATAATAAATGCTGCTATTATTTTTCTATTTCATTGGTTAAAGTTTGAAGTTAAAGATACTTAGTAACGTAAAGAGAAAGTAATATATACACACACGTATGTTTGTTTCACATAGCAACGAACCTTGTTTTGTCTTGTAATGTTTTTCACATTTCTGCGGATTGTTTGCTAACTGATTTTCTCTAGAAAGGCATATAACTACGATAATTACTTATAATTTTTGTGTTGGCTTACGTATGAAACATGAAAGTAGCAAAAAGTTAATGTTCCTAATATATTTGATTTTTAAGGCAAGGGACAAAGTTGAGGCTTGGGGGAATACTTCCAATAAACATCTACATGGAAAAAAAAACAAAAAACAAAAAGAATAAATTCTTGTCATGGCTTATTTTAGTAAGAAATGTGGTAGATTAGGTAGATTTGGGAATGTTTATGAGACTTAGAGCGTTTATGAATTTTAAGGCAAAATGTTGTTTTCGTTACTTAAATATTTTGGGATATTAAGATAGGAGAATTCCTAATTTTTAGATAATGTATTGATTAGGGAGTGAGAGAGAGAGTGATGGGATGAAGTTGATGGGATGAAGAAAGAATTATGGTGTTGTTTAGATTGAGGAATTTCAAGGAATGGATAAAGGAATTTAAAGAAAAATTTTGAGAGTTTGTAAATGATGAAGGGTGTGATTTTAAAATCACTAGTTAAATTCAACAAATAGAGGAGAAGGTTACAAGATTAGCAAACAAGTTTGGTTTAGCTCGATAAGGTTGGCAAACTAGGTTTATCTTAGTCAGCTTGATCGACAAACACGACAAGCTTACTTTTTGTGGAGTCATAATCAATTCCTACAACGATAGAATCGATTCCACCACTTTCATAACCATTTTCATAATTAATTCTACCATACCAGAATCGATCTACCATTTTAATGACTACATATACGATTCTATGAGTTCAATCTCTTTCTCTCTCTAATCAATTTCGCTACAAGAAAAATAAATATTATCGATGATCAAAATTTATCGAAAACGTCAAAAATTCGCCAATAACATTTTTTTAATAGATTTCTAATGGGTCAAAATTTGTCGTTAACAATGCAATTAATAATTTTACTGAAAATTTTTATATAGTTGGTAATTATCGATGAAAAAAATCCGTTGACAATTACAAAAGAAATTCATAAGCAATTATAAAAAACATGAAGAAAAAAATCGTTGGTAAATATTGTGATTTGGTTCACCTTCTCCCTTCTTTTTTTTTTCTTAATTTTTCATTTTTTTCGGTGTCCTTCATTCTAACGAAAAACCTAATCTAGAAATCTTAATTATTTTAAAAACCCTAAAATTGGAAAAAATCTCTAATTTGTTTCTCAAACCGCCTTCTTTTCTTCATCTCCAATGGCACACCACACAATTGTCATGTCAATCAAGCAAATTTCAGTCATGTCTTTTTCTTCTTCCTTGTAGGTTTTGAAAGCCATATATTACTAATCCTGTCAACAATTGTTGAAGGGCAAAACGCTACATAATAATTGAAAAAATCCTAATTTCTGCAAAACTTTGAAGTTTATAGGATTTGTGTTGCTCCTTCGTCATTCCCAAGAAGCTTGTTGTGGGTTTTGCAATATATGTCTTTCTTCTGTCACACGTGGTAGTTTTATATGTTTGACGGAAGAGATGATATCGTTAAATGAAATATGAATTATCGAAAAATTTATTTATAAATTTTTTTCGTCGATAAATGAAATATGAATTATGAATAGATTTTTGGACGAATTTTGATTGATAAATAAAATATAAATTAATGACAAATTATTGATAATTTTTTTCATTGATAAATATATATTACCGATAAATTTATTGATAAAAAAATCTGTTAATAGTTAAAGTTTTAAAATTAATCAGTGAAATCTATTTTTGTAAACTTTTGTTTATAGTTCTATGAATTTTCGCAGTGTTTCAATCTTTTCTTTCTCAAATCTCTTTACATACATGAAAACAAATGTGAAAACGGATGAAAATTTTGTCTTTATACATTCGCTCAAAAAGTGAGCATATAAAAACAAACACAACATAGGTAATTTTTTTGTTTTAAATCACCATGACTAAATTAAAAGAAAAATTGTAAACAGATAAAATTTATCGTTAATAACAAAAATTTGTTAATAAATCAAATTTATTGAAAAAATATCAATAACTAAAAATTTGGTGATAAAATAATTTTTAATAAAATTTGCTAATAAATTAAAAATATTTAATATTAATCATCTATAAATAAAATTAATTGATGACTAATAGTGGTGCTCATAAGATAAGATGTTATTAATATATTACTAGATATTTGAATTAGGTAACCAAATTCATTAGTTATGCATATTGACATACTCCACACTTATAAATTGTTAGCCAAACGTACTCAATTTTAATTAATGAACTAAGCATATTAAGAAGTGTTTTATCATTTATTTTATACCATAATAATACTGGAAGACAATATTTGATTAACCTAACTACCATTTAGCCATTATTATATTCCTAAATGTAAAGAAGTCACAATCTAATCATTTTCTTATCAAGTTGGCATTGAGAATCCTTATGCACAATCTTGAGAGTGATTTTTCACATATATATTAATATATATTACGTGTGATTATATGTATTATAATTGTAAATGGTATATAGAGATATTTGTAGGAGAATATTAAAGACAGATTGTAAGAGTGAGTAATTAAAAATGTCTGATAATAGTTAAGAGAATGTTGATATCAATTATAAAATGTCAATAATAATTTTAAATGTATGAGGGTAATCACAGAATACAATGAAACTTATTTAACTAACTTATAACTAATAAAGTACGTGTTAATTTACCTAACTTTATACCGTAACTTACTTTTTTTCTTTAATTTGATCTTAGTAGTTGAACAAGTGAGTTCTTTAATCTGTTTTTTAAATTATTAAAAATTAATTAAAGTTAAAGCTACAATTAATTAATAATATATATTTGTTTTAATATAAAAAATTATAGCCGTGTAGAATTTTATATTTATCAAATTTTCAGTATATAAGTTTACAATTAACGCTTTTGTAGTGTGTAGTGAGAGGATGGCCAACTGGTCAGACTCAAGGTACGAGAGGGTGGATTGGCGTTTGGGAAGTTCGATCGTAGGGTTGAACAGTGAAAGAATATAAAAAGTAATATTGAAAGGTAATTAATGTCATTAATTGATTAATATTATATAAAGGAAAACGGGAGATGTGGTATTTACAAGCAGTTAATGCTGATTACTAGGTCTGATGCCTATAAATACAAATTTAACAACCAGATAATTCACTTTTTGATAAGAGTGTTTCCTTGCATGTCACCGCCCTTCGACCTTCTAGTGGAAACCTTTGACGTATGTTAGATGATCGGAGATTAAAAACAAACAGCTTAGAATGATCCGTCTCGGATCTCATAACTGAAACACTTCTTAATTCAATCTATTAGCTTGATAACTATGGATTTTAAATTAATTAATTATCAGCTGATTTTGATACATATAACCTAAAAAGGTAGCAGCCATTTCAGTTCTAGAAAAGTTGCTTCATTTCTGCGCACACAATTTGACTGATATCATGAATATGCGTTTATCTTTTTATTTTTTAATTTAAAAGAAAAAAAAAGTGAGTTTTGTTTTTGTATCCGAAGAAAAGTGATATGTAATGCAAGTATTTTAATATTTCATTTTAAAATATATTGTGTCTATCTTTTCACAAGAAATATTTATATTCTTTCACGTTCTTCAAGAAAGAACGTGATTAATTAATATAAAAACTTATACATTTTCTTTATTAAAATATTACGGAGATCTACATTTTTTTATATAAAATAATAAAAGAGAAACTCTTATTAATTGAGTGGATATTACTTAATTTTCTTATCAATAAAATAATATTTTTATGTGTTACATGTGATTTTAGAATATTTTCAAAATCAATGAGTTGTTAATGCAATCAACTATTCCACCTAAGTTCTTAACATTTATATTGAGTATAAGAGAGGGAACATGAAATTCTGAAGAAAGAAAGAAAGAAAAATATCTAGTTTTTTCAGTTAAGAAACTTATTAATAAAAACATGTATTAATTAAAATTAATTGAATTGCTTAAAATTAAATGATTTCTAATATGAAAACCGATGAACGAGTTAATTAGCCGTTCATGTGTATCACATTCCATGATTCACGAACACGATTAGGTTAGTTTAATAATGGTTTTTCGTGTAAAATGCCATATCTTTTTTCCATTTTTGTAATTAATTATTAATTAATATTTTACTTAGAGATTAATTAATTTTCAAAAAATCTGCGTGACCCAAGAATATTGGGTAAGTGGGAAAGTTAGTCTAAACAGTTGGGTGCATGCAATGATGACTAACAATGGCGGAAATTACCACTTTCCACCATTTTTCCAAAAAGCTTAATGGAGTTTGAAAGTGTTTGATTTTAAGTCTTCATTGATTTATTCTAGAATTAATGAATGTGCCCATAGCCATGGACTTTCTCTAGAAGAAATTTTATATATATCTATATTCCAACAATCTATGTATATCTTTAAGAATAAGTTTTAAATTAAAAAAAAAAAGTATATTCCCATCACCTTGATGAATGGGAAAGAATAATATATTAGTTTATTATTAAGTACAACATGTTGGCATTTTGATCATTATATAATATGGATTAGGCTCACTAATCAAAAACCTCATTAGGAAGAAACCGAATAATTGAATATTAATGCATCAACTAGCTATCACTTGCCCAATAAACTTGAAGGAGATATTTTCATATATTTTCAATGTGTCTGTGCGTATTTATATATATATATATATATATATATATATATATATATATATATATATATATATATATATATATATATATAGTTAAACTATCAAGTTCAAACTTTATTTTTTATTTACATAATTGAGTAAAAAGATTCCTTAATTGGAAACTAAAAAATAATTTATGAAAATACTGCAATTAATTCATTTAAAAAAGACCCAATTCAAAAGCATATATAGATTTGTCTTATTTGCGTTATTTATAGTTTTGAGTATATTTTTTTTTTCAATTTATTAATTTAGTATCTCAAACATATTTGAATTAGTGTAAAACCATGCAATGAAAAATATTCCATTTATATATTTTAAAACTAAATTTAACCTTGATTAAATAAAAAAAAAACTGAGAATTTAAATAAGTAAAATTCAAATAATTAATTTATAAATAGATCAATTTATGCACATATTTATATGTCATAAAAATAAATAAATAATTTTCTAACAATTTAATTTCCTTATACTAAGAAAACTCCTTTTTTTTTTTTAAATTTTTTTCTCCATTTATTCTCATTACAAGAGATTTCTTCATATAACTTATCACAATCCTATTTTTTTTAAGTTTTTTTATTTATGATTAAAACTAAATTTAACCCTGATTGAATAAAAAAATTAACTGAGAATTTAAATAAGTCAAATTCAAATAATTAATTTATAAATAGCTCAATTGATGCACATAATTATATGTAATAAAAATAAATAAATAATTTTCTAACAATTTAATTTCCTTATACTAAGAAAACTACTTTTTTTTTTAATTTTTTTCTCCGTTTTTCTCATTACAAGGGATTTCTTCATATAACTTATCACAATCTTATTTTTTTTAAGTTTTTTATTTATAAAATTGAATTTCATATTTTTCTTCTGACTTGAGTTTATTCCAACTAAAATAACGTTAGAAATACCCAAAATATTATAGAATGTGAAAATAAAAATAGGGGACATTTTCAGGTTTTGGTAAAGCTTGATTTCCTTGTACACATATGTTTGAAATACTATTACAATTAATTATTAAGCACAGGACCTGGTGTTCTTGAAAGTCAGAAACAATTAAATAGATTAAATATTACATTTCCATGCACAAAAATAAAAATAAAATTAGAGGTAGATACATGATAAGGACATTATAAGATTTCATAAGAGATGATTTCTTAATTAACATTATGGTTTGACATAATGCCATAATATTAATCTAACCTACAAGTTTTAAGAAACAAAAATAAGATTACATACTATTAAATTAGCTTTCACATTACAATGTTTAAGACTTGGCATAGAACTAACTACTACATTATATATATAACTTTCTACTTGATTAAGGAAAAGTCACTAAGTATAAACTAGATTGAGATTCTATTGAATATATACTTTTTTAATTGCCTAGGATGAAAATTTCAAAGCACACTTTAAATAAATTGACAAGCTTTTTTTTAAGCATGCCAATGAAACCATTTTCATCATTCGAAGTGAGATAAGAGTTTGACAAACTTGTAAAGAATTTATTATTATTATAATTTTTAATTTACACTAACGTTGGATTTTGGACATAAGTCAACGAAATTTTCTATACAATAAAAACAAAAATTTGAAAAAGTTATTTGTGAAAACTGACAAATTTATACGTATAAATTATTTCTTACTTAAAAAACCATTTTTTTTTGGGAAAGAAAAAACCTAAATAACTTTACACAACAAATTTTGGGTTAAACCCCATTTTTGGCATTCCTTTTGTTTTCCCATTGAAAAGATTCTTCACATCCCTATCATGAATGAATGATTAGTAAAATAGTAATTCATATTGATGCATTTTTGTTATTAATTTGGCAACTATAAAGTTACATTGTTTTTTCAAAAAGAAAAATCTTTGATGGGGTCTAAAGATTTTCTTCTAGAAAGCATTTAATCATACACTAATTTACCCTAAGAAAAAGTAATATATTCAATAATAAGATACATATCTATAGTCTAAACATAGTCTTTCTCTTTTAGTTTCAGAGCAATAGTGCTAATTAGATAAACTTAGTCTTAAAAAGCTCATACCCCAAGTCAGCACCTTTCTAGAAGTATGACCTCACATGAAATCTATTTGAACTTTTACTTTATACTAGGATCCGTTAAATAATTACTACAAATATATTTCTAATTAGTAATTTTTTACTCTAAAGTTTTAGATATAAACAAATAAATCTACAATTTCCAAATAATATCAGAGTAGAAGCTCAATAGTAGTAATATTTTTATGTTATTATTTTCATTTAATTTAAGTAGTTTAGTGTATTGATTTTAAAGTTTATGAATTGCCTTAAACAATGCCATTTTCTTAACAATACTATCTAGAAAAGTTAGATAGTAATAAGTTTCCAATGAGCAGCCTCCAAACTTTGCTCAGCATATGAAATTAGTGGGTTGTGTGGATAGGTATAAATTATATATTAAATGGTTGTTTACATTGGCCACCATAATGCTTTTCTTACCTTTAATGGATGATGGCTGCATGAGACAACACATACATAGGAATTAATAATGACAAACCTTTCCCATGCAGCCTTTCTCTTCTGTCCTACTAACCCACTCTTGGTATTGTGTAGGATTGTAACACTACTTTATATTCAATCTCAACAAATATTACAATTTTGACAATATTTTAATATCATCTACGTGTCATTGCGTGATTGGTTCAAAATTATTTCATAATCAATCATAATAATCATAAACATTAATATGGACCAATCAAAAAATGACACATAAATGGTATTAAAATGTTGTCAAAAAAATATTATCAAAATATGATTATCTTACAACTATTTATACAAGTATACACATTCATTTTTCTTATTGCATTCTTTATGCTATTATTTTTTTATATTCTTTTCTCTCATGTAATAAGAACAGCTACATAGGGCATAGAGGTAGCAGTATTTCAATCATGAACCCTCCAACAAGTATATATCTAAAACAAATACATGGGTCCTTTTTGGTTTAAATAGCTAATCTGTTACTGATATATATATATATATATATATATATATATATATATATATATATATATATATATATATATATATATATATATATATATATATATATATAGATGAATGGATGATTTCTTTCATATGCTTCAGATTAGAGAAAAGAAATTGAACACATATCAGCAACTGGATCCATATATACTTTATATAAAGGAATCAATGGCAAAGATGAGAAAAGCAAATAGTTGGGAAAAATTTGTTAATGACAGGGACAGAACATCTTTTTATGACAGTGTACAGAAGAAATGGAAGAAAGGAATGAGACCATATATGTGTAAGAATTAATAACTAGCCATAGTTAGTAAGTTGTAGTTGGTGAGTATTGCAGAAATAGGGATGAAGTTAATTAGGAGTAAAGGAATGAAAATGAATCATAGATGTTCGTTTAGGAAAAAAAGTCCTATATCTATTAGAGACAATATCAACATAATGTAGGTATGTGGAGGAAATCATTATCATGAAAATCGTTTTTTTTTTTTTTGTATACTGAAATTTACATTCTAAGATTAAGGATAGTGAAGGCCTCTCAAAAACCTATGATTCAAATTACATGCATTCAATAAATAGTTCTTTTGTCATTATTTTCAGTTGTTATCAATTGATGACAACTACTCTAAGGGCTTATAACATGGATTTATGGAAAAGTCCTTAGAAACAGAATCCAGAACAAGCCTTTCTTAATGCACCCAATGTTCAGAGCTGTTTCCATTCATATCGTGTCCAGTCAATACCATAACTTCATTTTATCCTGGAAAGGATTTTCAATACATTCAGGAATCTGTATTCTCATGTTAAGAATCAAGAACATGAGAACTGGTGTGAATATGTATTTTCAATATATAAAACAAGTTTGATGTATACACTTTATAATATAAACTTTCTTTTATATTAGATTAACATGCTTTGTTTAGAGTATATGAATAAAGAGTTAATGAAATTCTTCCGTGATGTGTCTCAGCTTCTTTTAAAAGTATATTTCGTACTATAAGCAAGCAATTTCTACTATTTATACGACGTGATCATTGATAAAGAACATGTTTGTGGCATTTATATATACGTGTATGTATATTGTAATTGCTGGTTTGAGAATCTCTAGCATGATAAACATGGAAGCCCGGCTTCACGTGTGGATCTCTAAACTGCTTCTGTTCTGCATCATCAGCGAGAGAATTGAGGGAGTGCAGCGTGATGTTCAAATTGCCAAGCAGCTTCTCATCAAATTTTCTTCGAGGAAAGAAGTCTACATATTGAGGTGAAGCCCGTTTGTCGAACGCAGCCTGGAGAAAAGCCGAAAGAAGAGCACCACCAACAAGTTCTGCTGCCATGGTAGCAATTGGAAATGGAGATCGAAGTGTGTAATTTGGAAATGTGTAATTCAGTGCTATATGAAACGAGGGGTTGGCTATTTTACGAAGAAGATTTGACTTTAATTTTCTGAGCTTTGTTCCACAATGATGGTAATATTAAGAATGAACGGTTCAGATTGGATGAGTTTGATTGAGTAATATAAAGAAAAGAGAGCTAGTTTGTTAGTGAACGAGTGGGAAGGAGTGATTTTAGAATAACTGTAGAGAGAGAAACTCTCACTCACATGCAAAGAACCAAAATAATTAGCATTTCTTTGTGCATATATACCCATCTTTGACACTTTTCTTTCTCAATAAACCATCTTCTTTCTCTCTTTAACATAACACCAACAACGACAACATGGGAGGTCTCGAAGATATCAAGAACGAGGCAGTGGATCTGGAGCGGATTCCTTTGGATGAAGTGTTCCGCGAACTGAATTGTACGAAGGAAGGTCTGACGAATGAGGAAGGCGACAAGAGGTTGCAGGTTTTTGGACCAAACAAGTTGGAAGAAAAGGAAGAAAGCAAGCTCCTTAAATTCTTGGGTTTTATGTGGAACCCTTTGTCATGGGTGATGGAAGCCGCAGCCATCATGGCCATTGCATTGGCAAATGGAGGGGGTGAGCCCCCAGACTGGCAAGACTTTGTTGGAATCGTGGTGTTGCTCTTTATCAACTCAACCATCAGTTTCATTGAAGAAAACAACGCCGGCAATGCTGCGGCGGCACTCATGGCAGGCCTTGCTCCGAAAGCGAAGGTTTTGAGAGATGGAAGGTGGTCTGAAGTGGAAGCTAGCATACTGGTACCGGGAGATATAATCAGCATCAAACTGGGTGACATCATTCCAGCTGATGCTCGTCTCTTGGAAGGAGATTCCCTCAAGATTGATCAGTCTGCACTCACGGGTGAGTCGTTACCTGTTACTAGGAACCCCGGCGATGAAGTCTTCTCTGGCTCCACCGTGAAGCAAGGAGAGATTGAAGCAGTTGTAATCGCTACTGGGGTTCATACCTTCTTCGGTAAGGCTGCTCACCTAGTCGACAGCACTAACCAAGTCGGGCATTTCCAAAAGGTGTTGACGGCCATTGGAAATTTCTGCATTTGCTCAATTGCTGTGGGGATGATCATTGAAATTGTGGTGATGTATCCAATTCAGCACCGCAAGTACAGGAGCGGAATCAACAACCTCTTGGTCCTTCTGATTGGAGGGATTCCCATTGCCATGCCTACAGTGTTGTCAGTAACAATGGCAATTGGTTCCCACAGGCTCTCTGAGCAAGGTGCTATCACCAAGAGGATGACAGCCATTGAGGAGATGGCTGGGATGGATGTTCTGTGCAGTGACAAGACTGGCACTCTAACACTTAACAAGCTTACAGTGGACAAGTCTTTGATTGAGGTTTTCTCAAAAGATGCTGACAAGGATACAGTAATTTTGCTTGGGGCTAGGGCCTCCAGAGTTGAAAACCAGGATGCTATTGATACTTGCATAGTTGGAATGTTGGGTGATCCAAAAGAGGCTAGAGATGGCATTACAGAGGTTCATTTTCTGCCATTTAACCCAGTGGACAAGCGCACAGCCATAACATACATAGACAGTGAAGGTAAGTGGTACAGAGTAAGCAAAGGTGCACCGGAACAGATTATCGAGCTCTGCAACCTTCGGGAAGAGGTGAAGAAGAAGGCTTTATCCATCATTGGTAAATTTGCTGATCGCGGTCTTCGTTCGCTTGCTGTGGCGAAACAAGAGGTGCCAGAAAAGACAAAGGAGAGTGCTGGAGGACCATGGCAGTTCGTGGGTCTGTTGCCACTCTTTGACCCACCAAGGCATGACAGTGCTGAGACTATACGGCGCGCTCTCCATCTAGGAGTTAACGTTAAGATGATTACAGGTGATCAGCTAGCCATCGGCAAGGAAACTGGTCGCAGACTTGGCATGGGAAGCAACATGTATCCTTCTTCATCCCTCCTCGGTCAGCATAAGGATGAGTCCATTGCTGCACTTCCCATTGATGAACTTATTGAGAAAGCTGATGGCTTTGCCGGTGTCTTCCCTGAGCACAAGTACGAGATAGTAAAGAGACTCCAGGAAAGGAAACACATTTGTGGGATGACAGGAGATGGTGTGAACGATGCTCCTGCACTCAAAAGAGCAGATATTGGAATCGCTGTTGCCGATGCAACTGACGCAGCTCGAAGTGCATCCGACATAGTTCTCACCGAGCCTGGCTTGAGTGTGATCGTGAGTGCTGTGTTGACAAGCAGAGCCATCTTCCAAAGGATGAAGAATTACACCATATATGCTGTTTCTATTACCATCCGAGTGGTGTTAGGGTTTATGCTGCTTGCTCTGATATGGAAGTTTGACTTCTCACCCTTCATGGTTTTGATCATTGCCATTCTGAATGATGGTACCATCATGACCATTTCCAAAGACAGAGTGAAGCCATCTCCAGTGCCAGATTCCTGGAAGTTAAGAGAGATTTTCATCACCGGCGTTGTTCTAGGCGCCTACCTAGCTATCATGACTGTTGTCTTCTTCTGGGCTGCTTATGCATCTAACTTTTTCTCAGACAAATTCGGAGTGAGATCCATCAGGGAAAGCCACGGCGAGCTCACGGCAGCTGTTTATCTTCAAGTGAGCATTGTAAGTCAAGCACTGATTTTTGTGACACGCTCAAGGAGCTGGTCTTACGTTGAACGCCCTGGTCTACTTCTTGTCGTTGCTTTTCTTATAGCACAGCTCATTGCCACACTCATAGCTGTGTATGCAAACTGGGGATTTGCAAAGATTAATGGCATTGGATGGGGTTGGGCTGGTGTGATTTGGCTCTACAGCATAATTTTCTACATTCCCATGGATATTCTGAAGTTCATCATCCGATATGGATTAACTGGAAAGGCTTGGAACAATATCACTGAGAGTAGGGTTGCTTTCAACTCAAAGAACGATTATGGAAAGGGAGAAAGAGAAGCACAGTGGGCTGTAGCTCAACGAACATTGCATGGGTTGAATCCACCTCAAACTGTTCATGAGATTTTGAATGAGAAAAACGACTACAGGGAGCTGTCTGAACTTGCAGAACAGGCCAAGAAGCGTGCAGAAGTTTCCAGGCTAAGGGAGGTTCATACTCTAAAGGGTCATGTTGAGTCTGTCGTGAAGCTCAAAGGAATTGACATTGATACAATCCAGCAGAACTACACGCTTTGAAGTGGGACATTAACACTCTACGTATCGTAAACATGATAAACTTTAATTCATGATTCTCATATTAAAAAGTGGATTTAAGTTAATTTAACTCCACATAATTAAAACCTTATCTGAGGTGAATTTAACGTGTAGAATTTGAAATCACGAGTGGAAAATCTGTCTGGAAAGAGGGTTGAGGGCCCGGCGAAGCAATAATTATTGTCTTTCTGATAAGAAAAATGTTCATTTCTGTAATCCATGAATGCATTTCTGACAATAAGGTGAAATAAATTAATCTTCTTTCTTCGTTTACAATATTTTGAAACCAAAATTTTATATATGGGCCTAGTAAACTTTGATTGTTTGGATATTCTCTGACTTGAAAATATATATATATATATATATATATATATATATATATATATATATATATATATATATATATATATATATATATATTTTCTGCATCAATTATATTTTATTCATGCAATATACTAATTCTGATTATTTCTTTATTCACTTAATTGGTTATCATGGGATAATTAAGCCAATTTAGTATATATGTATTCAATAGCTTTTAATTAGCCATGATTTGATTATTAGTCTTTCTTTATCTCTTTAGTAATATTCTTAAAAAGGGTTAAATGTGATGATTCTAAAACACTCATCCATTCAATTTAATGCACAATAGCATCTCATCAAAACAAAAAAATTAAAGTTCAACTCAATTTAATGTTGTTTGAGAAACTTAACGATTAGGGTAAAATTGACTAATTTTTTTTTTTAAAAAAATATAGCTCAATTCAATTTCAGACTATTTGGGACAATTATGATTAGGGTAAAATTGACTCAATTTAAAAAAAAAAAATATCACCCACAATTACAAATATGAGGCCTGAGATTGTCATACAAAAGTGAGGACCTGAGATGGAGGACCGAAGGGTTTAAACCTTAACTTTTTTAAACTTTGATCAATTTTTCTCTCTTTATTTTAGAAAGCCACAGATTTAGTTTTCTTTGACTAGCGTCGTTAGTTTTATTTCTTTTTCTTCTGTTGTGGAAAATGGTGAACCATGTCCAAACCTATTTAATACATGTATACTGTGTTCGAAGGTTGACAAGATAGTTTGGTGACAAACAATGTGTCACATCCCCGATCTAGTAAAATTAGCAAGACACATGCACTCTGTTCTCAGGTCGATAAGACACATGGATAGCTCAGTGGGAAGTCAGACTACCAATAAGATAATTGACGAACTCAGATAGCTCTATGGGAATCTACATAGCTTACAAATTAAATGTTATTTATTAATCAAAATAAATGATTTAATCAATGAAGGATATCTAGAAACCCTTAATACTTAATTATAAACTTATATAACTTAATTACCATAAATATATAGCATAAATCATTGAATCAATCAAGATTTTTGTTAATTACAATATGTTTTCTATATGGTAACAGCCCAATCCATCTAATAATCGATTACATAAAAACTTAATCGATTGTAATTAGGTGTTCCACAAAAAGAGTTACCTACAAGAAATTTGTAATTGATTACATCTTCGGATTATACGAATAAAGTCTAGTGATAATTGATCACAAATACTCTATAATCAATTATAATAGACGTTATCTTTTCTTAAGATAACTTTCAATTTGCAATTAAAGTCGTCATATCTCTCACAACTTCAGCATAAGATAATCAATTACCGTTTTATCATAATTGATTAAAACACGCTAAAGCCATTAGGAGACTAAACGACTTTCACTCTTTAGCTCTGTGAATTCAAAAGTCAATCGAGGAACACAATTTTTCAATTTAAAGTCATACTGTCCCAATACGACTTGCTTATTAACGTAATTTTTAAAAAAATAGCCTATTATTATAATTTATGAATGAAATTTGCATATATAGATATAAAAAACCCAACAAAAGAATGAGTGGACACTTAATAAATGCATTTAGCACATCAAATTTTATATAGAGCTACATGTTCATATTATGAAATTTTTTTATTAACTTTATTCAAGAGAAAAAAACAATCTAAAAATATTATTAAAAGTTTAGTAATGTTTATTTTATAAAAAGTAACATAATTGAAATGTTACTTCATAACCTTTGGTAGTGTTTTTATAATAAAGGAAATTGTAAAAATGCCACTAATATTAACGTTTTACAACATTAAACAAAAGGTCACTAAATTATTTATTAAAGAATGAAATAAAATTTCATTTTTAAATAAATATTGGTGTTATTTTTACACCATACCATAAATTAATACAGTGAGAGAAAAAATTGTAATAAAAGGACTTGGCAATTGAGAAAAGATAGAAGTACATATATACTAAAAGCTTCTTATTTGATTTACGTAGAGTGACCAACTCCAATATAAGTTAATTATATCGTTATACATAATGAGTTAATCATATAAAAATCTTTAATCTTCTGTCTTGTTCATACAGAACTTTTTTTTTAAAGCCAATTTATATTTTAAAGAAACAACTAATAATCTTTAATGTGTATAATCAGTTGCAACAATCCGTTGGAGACGACATATGTGCAAAGGAGTTAAATGATAAAATTAGAATGAATAAAACATTAAAAGTAAAAGATAAAAGTTTAAGTTTACGAATTTAGAAAAAAGAAAAAAAATATTCTTGACTTAAAATAAATATTTTCTATATATGAATTTATAAATAAAAGACCAACCCTGAAATTTCATCTTGTCATTCCCAAATAATAATTTGTAGTATTTAAAAAATCCATCTTTTATTTTTCTTCATAGTTCAAATAAATAAATATAATTCCAAACTAAGAGATCTGATGACATTCTAATAGAAAAAACATCAAAACGAAGAAGAGTTTGTCTAAACGATGCAATTACAATGTGAGAAGAATTAGCACATCTAATTTTGAACTTCTGCGCTTCATCTTATTATCAAACTCTCAGATTTTGAATGTGAGCAATCTTTCTCCAATCTTTGCCTTCTGGCTTCTGACAACGCTGCTTGAGCAATGGACAATACACAATATGAAGAGAAGAGATGGATTTAGGCAGACCCTCCTCAGGTAAGCATTGGAGGTTACGACAATCAAAAAGTGTGAGAGAGGAGAGGTTATGGAGAAGCTTGTAGTCTAGCGTTTTGAGATTTGAGCAATGACAGATTCTTAAAGAAGTAAGAGAAGGTGGCAGCAAAACTTCATCTGGAAAAGACTCCACATTAAGATATTGAATAGATAAGCTTTCAAGACATGTGTTGACATCCAAGGTCTCTCGCAGGGAGGCAATAAGTTTTAAACTTGAAAGAGTCATGTGTTTTACGTTTGATGGCAAACCTCCATCTGGGAACTTCTCCACTTTTCGACACCAAGTTATCTCCAGTTCAGTAAGAGATGGAAATGCTGCAGATAATCCTTCATTGGGAAATGATTCAAATTGAGGACATCTACGGATTGACATTTTCTTGAGATGATTATGAGGGTGCTCTTGTGAAATTCTTTGTAGGTTTTGGCATCCTTCTAGATGAAGTAAACGGAGCATTGGAAAGAAATTTAGCTGAAAGATTGTAAGAGAGTCGCAAGCATCATCAATTGTCATTTCTTCAATGAAATCATAATGGGTCATGGGAATATTCACACGTGGGCATGAACGAGTTCTCAAGAGTTCAATCGTTGATGTGTCTTCATTGTGTTCCCTAATGATGAGGTTACGACATGACTCGATAATGAGTTCCTTTAAATGAAGTAGTTGCTGTGATAGACCTTTCAGCTTGGAACATCGAACAATAACAAGATGTTGAAGACGTGGAAAAGAAGTAGTTTTACATTTCCATTCTTCCCATTCCTTCATGTTGTAGAATTTCAAAATTTCCAAGGACTTGAAGGAAGAAGAGCTGCTCCCATAAAATTCAGCACCAATGCTCACTATTCCATCAAATCCTCTAATCTTGAGGGTCCTCAGAGATGACAATAGTCCAAGGGGAGGCAAACATAGGCAATATTTACAATCCTCTAACTCTAAGGATACCAAATTTGATAACGAATTATCGAATACCCAACTTGGGAATTGTGTACCACAATAGCTCCTGATTGAAAGATGCTCCAATTGATTAGAAGGTTGTAGATTCTCAAGCACTTTCTTGTCTTTCCTTGGATCATCAGGGATGTGATTCCAATTCCATATTAACTTTAGCTTCACAAGTTGTTTATTTTTCAAATTTGCTTCTAATGCATCCAAAGGATTCACAATATTTTGCAGCTCATTAATTGCTAGTCTTCCATGAAGATTGATTCCTCCTAGCTGCTTAGTACTGAACTCACTATTTCTATCGACACAAAACATATTGAGTACATGAAGATTCTTCAACTCTCCAATATGCATTGGCATCTTTGTCACTCCTGTATCTTCAAATTCCAGGCAACGCAAATTGGTGAGCTTATGCAAATTTGAAGGCAATTCCTTCAAAAATGAACAATCATTCAACTTCAATATCAGCAAGTTATAGAGCAAACCTACTGAGTCAGGTAGTTTTCGTATCATAGTACGAGAAAGGTCCAATGAATGAAGATGTTTAAGATCACCAACAGAATCAGGGACCTCTTGGAAGTCATAATTTCCATTCAAAGATAAGACCCGTAAAAACTTCCACTTGGAGAACAATTCACGTATCAAAATCTTGATTTGACAAGGAAAAGCACCATGCACAAAGTCATTTGTAATCGGAACAAATGAACGCAGTCTTTTAGCATCAGTTAAACTTCCGGAACCATCAAAATATCTTAAATCATCGAATGCAAATAAAAAATGACGGGTTGTTTTGGGTATACAGTTTCCTTTATCAAATTTCAATCTAAAACAGAAGTCTGCACAAACATATTTTGCCAAATCATTCACAAGGTCATGCATAGAGAAATGCATTTTGATGGTTGACCGAAGAAAGAAAGATCTCGTTAGCAGATCATCAAAATATTGTTCACCAATTTCTTCTAAATTGTTGTTCTGTGGAGAGTAATGGAGAAAACCTTCAGCCATCCACATCAAAATTAAATTCTCTTTTTCAAACTCATAATTTTTCGGAAATAACGCACAATAAGCAAAACACCTCTTGAGATGAGAAGGAAGGTTCTGATAACTCAATAGTAAAGCAGGGATAATTTCAACTTCTTTNGGTAANTCCCATATGTCNCTTTCCAATACGNTNTTCCANTNTNANNTNGATGACTTTGTNCGGAGAAGACTTCCAATTGTTTTCAAAGCAAGGGGTAATCCTTTGCACTTCTCAACTATCCTTCTACCAATCTCCTTTTTCTCATCATTCAATTGAAGATCATCATCTTTTAGAGCTTGTTCTTCAAAAACTTTCCAGCATTCATCTTCTTCTAGTTGCTTTAGGTGATGCACTTTAGATCTCATGTTAGAAGCAACTTTCTCAACACGTGTTGTGACAAGAATTCTACTTCCTGGAGCCCCATAGCTAAGAGGAGTCCGTACAGCTTCCCATTCTTGTCGCCTTTCGCTCCAAACATCATCCAAAACAAGAAGAAATTTCTTTCCCGATACTTTTTCTTTCAATCTTCCATGAACCATTTCTAGGTCTCCGCTATCATCTTTAGATTTTGTAATCGCCTCAAGAATTGTTTTTGTCACTGTCAAAATATCAAAATGATCAGAAACACAAACCCAAGCTCTAATATCAAATTTAGCCTCCTCAATATCTGTGTCATTGTATACATGTTGAGCGAGTATGGTCTTACCCAACCCACCCATTCCCACAATGGATAGTATTGATGGATGGTTATTATTGTCGGTTTCAGAAGTGAGCCAGTTACAGATCATTTGTTTGTCCGCATCTCTACCATAAATAACACTTTCAACCACCAAAGAAGATGATGGCAATTTCTGTGATACTTTACTACCTGATCTATCACCAGAATAAGTACCTTCTCTCAAACCAAGAGCACCCTTTTGCTTTGCTAGATATTCTAGTTTTTCTAGGAGTTCTTTCATCTCTGATTCAATTTTCTTGTTAAAGGTTTTGAAAGTAGAGTTGAAGAAATTTGATACCTTGTAAGTAAAGGTTTGAGCTTCGGATTCAGCTTCCACTTGGGATCTGGTGAGTTCATAATCTATTTCAGCCAAGAGATCCTCTGCATCAAAGACAGCCTCTTTGACAGAAAAAAGCCATGCTTTAACGTGTGGATCTGTGAACTGCTTCTGTTCTGCATCATGAGCGAGAGCATTGATGGAGTGCAGCATTATGTTCAAGTTGCCAAGCAGCTTCTCATCAAGTTTTCTTCCACGAAAGAAGTCTAGGAATTGAGGAGAAGCCAGCTTATCGAATGAAACCTGAAGAAAAGCAGAAAGAAGAGCACCACCAACAAGTTCTGCTGCCATTGTAGGAGTTGGAAAATGGTGAATGCAAGTATGTAATTTGAAATGGAAGTTTACGACTGTAATTCAGTGAAGAGATCCTATACCTCGTAAATAAGTAACTAGCTGACATTGGATAACTGTGAGTCAGCAATATAAGATGTGGGCAGTTCGATATTCATTCAACGGCTGTGATGAATGAAAGTATGAAATCCTGATAGGGAAAAAGGGTTGTAGGACCAATGAAGCAATAATTGTTGAGTCTTTCTGATCATAAAAATGTTCACAGCTGTAATCCATGAATGAATGTTTGACAATAACAATTCAGCACTGACAAATAAAAACAAAAAAAGAAAAAAAAAAGCTATCATCCCCAATGCTTTATGTGCTATCTTTCACCGAATGATAAGGATCTCACAGAACAATGTTCATGATACGTTATTAGAGAGTAACTATATATGTCCTTACATATATATGATCTTTAAGTTATAAAGTCATAATAACATGATGTAAAGACATTATGAGTGTATAAGATTTGGAGAGTTGAAGTCATCATCTTACAAAAACATTTGATCAAGATTGAGCTGCTAATTGAATGTCATCTTCCTTCCTCTATGATTGTTAATTTAGATCAGTGGTATTAATGGTTTTGATGATATTTTCATTTATCTATGACAAGTTCAAAATTTTTATAGCATCAGACTCGTTGTAGTTATTTTACAATGAAAACATAAAACAATGACCTCTTTTTAAGTATCATGAACATTAAGTCCTGTTGAGTAAACTGTTTTCTTGTAGTTGTAACAATGTTTTTTCTTGAAATGGGAATATTGTAGAAATTTTTATTCTCGTTTTAGGAGTGTAAATTATCTAACATGAAGCTTAGATCAATCTTTGCAGATATCCAAGTAGAGAAAATTAGATGGTCTTGTGAAGTTTATGGAATCATATTGTATGTCACTATGAAATTTGTTAATTCTTCATTAATATGTAGAGCTTTTTAGTCATACTTCTTAAATTTTCTTCTATCTTCATTTTAACACCTATGCTTTTGTGTGGATGGCTTATAATAATTTCTTACAGATGAACATTCTATTATAACTATAACTCATCTCACCAAATTTTGACATGGCTTCATTTCCATCAGATACTAAACTTTCTTTCTTCCAACATGCATTTATTATACACCAATTTGAACCTCATTGACTGATGTAGGCTCTTGTTATATTTGTGCAAATATTGTGTGATGTTCATTAAGAGCTAAGTGAAATTTCCACAAGACATTAATATAAGAAGCTATCTAGATATGAACTTAAGAAGTTCTAGAGGTGAGGAGAGTTCAATTAGACAAAACAACAAAAAAAATGGTATTCTTTAAAACAAATAAACTGAGTTGAAATGAGAAGTAAATGGAGAAAAGATGGAAAGACATGAAAGGGGAAATGGAAGAAGTGATAGCAATCATTGTAAAATGACCT